>NC_134485.1:346996050-347213550 GCF_040206685.1 Ascaphus truei
GATGTAAGTGCCTGGGGACGGGAGGGGGGGGAGAGGCCGGCGATCCGACCAGCCAGAAGTGCATCACCACTACCCGCCCCCGCGCTCATCTCCCACACCAAGGGGACGGGGGATGGGAGCACCAGGGCAGGAGGGAGCGGAGCACCAGGGCAGGAGGGAGCACCAATACAGGAGGGAGCACCAGGACAGGAGGCAACCCCTCCCCCCCCTGGCGGCCACACCCCTGCACCTACCTACTATCACCCTGGCCGGGTGGGCAGCCACGGAGACCCGGGGAAGAAGGGGGGACACTGCGCAGCCACCAGTAGAGGAGCGGGAAGATTCTGCGTCACGGACAGTCACGCGCTCACTAGCAGCAGGCACAGGAAGTGCCGCGAGCGGCTGTGAGCGGGCTCGGGGGGAGGAAGGGGGGTCCCAGGTGGGAGGGGGGGGGAAGCAGGGAAGATACGCGCGCGCTTCCTTGCACATCGTGAGCGCGCTAAATCCTGTCACGCCAGTGCCCTCTGTCCCCCGCTGTTGGCAGCCCAGGATCCAGGGGGGGGCAAGCGCCCCCCTTTGCCCCCCCCTGCGGACGCCCATGCTCCTGCTCTATGTAACGGTGTTTCCCCCACCCAATCGCAGATAGGGGCCATTACAGGGTGTGTGGTGCATATACCTGCTGGTAACAGGAGGGCTGCGTCGTCCGCCGATGGTAGTGGGGACACAGAAACAGGCTTCTGGGGTTCATACCGTACATATCTCCTTAGCAGTGCAGCGCCTCCATCTGCCGTAGGCTCCAGGAACTGAAGGCGATCTCCCACGGTATAACTTATTACCACTTCCCCCCAGTAAGGTCACAGGCCAAGGGCACCCGCAGCCGTCGCAGCTCTTCCCCACCTCCCTAGCAGAGGCAGAGGTATGGTCTCACTCTCCCCTGGATTTGAGAGCACATGGGAAGGCCCCAATCTCAGGCTCCCAGTTGTGTGACCTGCCTAACTCAAGTGGGGGAAGGCACAACTAACTTTAGGGCGGTCCTGTCTTTAAGTACAGACAGGAGACGGGCATCGCGTTGTCCCAGCTACAACAGGATGCACCACCCCTGCTGTCACTCAAGTGCAGTACCAAAGATGAGGGGGAAAACCCCATACTAACTACTGGCAACCTGATAGTACCAGGGTTTACTGCCAGCCCATTGGGTAGAATAGTAGTCAGGGGTGGCCCTGCTACATCTATATATGTCTGTATAAAGGTCGCTGGCTTTGCGAGTCTCCCCTTGTTCTTTTACACTCCCCATTTCTCACACACCTCCTTGCTCTCTCACCCCCTTCTATTTCTCTCCCCATTCTCACTCTCCCCCCCCCCTCCCTTACTATAAAGTCAATGGATACCAAGGCAACAATATTTGTGCAAAAAAACTGGTTTAGTATATGAAATAGACATACAATGTCACAATAAGACTTGATCATACAGCATATATAATCGATATGACCAGATAAATCCACATTGGCATATAGATACCAAAAAGTATTACATGAATATCCCAATTAGACGAATGAGGATGAAACTAAATATATAAACAAACCAGAATTGAGAAACATGTGTAGGCTGATTCCTTAGACCTGAGAGGCATCTTGCAGCCCTTTGTCAGACTCCATTTAATATACTAAACCTTTTTTTGAGCAAATATTGTTGCTTTGCTATTCGATGACTTTGTAGTGACCAGACTGCTCCCATTTTCTTTTTGGTGTATTTATACATGTCCCATGTCCACATTAATTCACATCTGTGGTGTGATCACAGTGTGATATTTAGGTGTCTGGAGCTGGTTGTGACTGGATTGTGGGAAAACACAGAAGTGTTTTGAATCTGTTCAGTACTATACGGGATGCTATGTTTTTGAAAGCTTTCAAGTGCATTTAAATGGAGGTGTTCAGTGCTCAGTTTAAAGCTGCAGACCAAGCAATATCTTACGTGTTTTTTTGTTAATAAATCAGTTCTGAGAAAATACTTGTAGCATTCTTTTTTTAAACAACCCTGAATTACATTTTTAATGTATTATAATGTAAAATAAAGCATTTTTGTTTCTATAGCAACCATTTACAAAGTCACATCCCCTTCCTCTTCTGAAGCAGGCTCTGGCACACCCCTTTTTGAGCCCTTTCCGCTTTCTAGCAGTGCACCAATTGTATCTAGTGACTGCCTTGGTCACATGATCTTCCCCACAGAACTTTGCATCTTTGGTCCTCTTCTGCTGCACTGACAGCCATTTAGTGAACCCCCGAGCCGAATCTTCGCCAATGGATCACAGGAGAACGGATCGATCGGTAACTTAGCTAATTACTTATCATTGTGTGGATTGTATTGACGCACATATTAAGGGGAAACATTTTATTTCTTTATTTTTTAAATGGCAGCTTGGACTGCTGCTTTAATTTGTGAAAGGTAATGACATGGCAGTTTCTTAAAACATGTGCCTAACATTGTCACCTAAACTATCAATATATATGTAACCCTTATCCCCTCCCCCCCCCCCAGTCTCCTAGGGAATCTAATGCTCAGGCTACGTGTCTTTGTGTGATGCATACCAGGGGGCCCTGAGTCTCCCGCGATGACATTGGGGAGAACAGGACAGGCTTCTGGGGTTGTGCCTCCATCTCTCTTACTGGTGCAGCGCCTCCATCTCCTGCAGCCCCCAGCTGTATGGGGTGAAGTATCTACAAGAGAATGTTCCTACCCCTCCTCCCGATACACTTCACTCTCAGGCAGGAGTATAGGTAAAAGTACAAGGTCTTTATTGGTCTTCTCTATTCAGCAGCCAGATCACACTGCAGGCTGTCTTCCTCCAGGATGTCCCTGACCTCACTCCCGGCCTAGGGCACCAAGAGCGGGTCGTGCTCTTCCCCTATCCTCTATGCAGGATAGGAGGTAGGGGGTTCTCACTCTCACTCCCCATAGGGAGGCTTCAAGCCTGCCAGTCCTGGCAGCTTGGTTTGTGTCACCCTTGTCCCACTCACTCTGGGGACAGACCCAAATAGGAAGTGGTAGTACACTAAGTAGCTCCAGTAGGCACCACCCCTGTGTCTTCTGATTGGACACAAAGCCTGATGACACTGCCTTCATTGACTCACTGCACTGCCTGAAGTGGGGAAAACCTATGATTGCACCTGGCACCTGCCCTTACGCAGGGATTACTTCCAGGAGGAGGGCAGATCTATAGCCCAAACCACACAGGGCTACATATACTAATACAGGAAAAGATCAAGTTTGAGTAACGTCACATAAACCATAGTGAAAGAAGAAGAGACAAAGGGGGTGTATTTATCAAAGCCTCCCAGCTACAAAACGGAGGATCTGCACTTGATTTATCAAAGGGAAACAACACAGAACTTTTAATAAGAATCCTTTGTTTCTATAAATCTGCCACCGAGTGTAACAAAAACCCAACATACACTTACCCCGTAATAACATAACATTTAAGTTGGGTCCCTAAATTGTACTTTCTAATTAAAAAGAACAATAATGAATTAGATCATTGGAAACATTAATTAGAAATATTAGTAGAAGCACAAAGGAATTACTTGTAAAAAAAAACAGTCTGGGGGTTTAAACTGGTTTATAAGTAGCTTGTTTGTAATTTGCTGCTTACAGCATAATGTGCCACGAGGGACAAGTGTGGGGATGTGCAAATCTTTTCTCTGCTTTGCGAACATTTCAGCAGTTTCTATTAAAGAACTTTGCGAGTTGGTGATACATTTGAGCGAAGGCTATTTGTCAATTTTCAGGGTCCTAAATGGCACACGTCCAGACTTTCCATGTAAATATTGGCAACTTTGCCTGTACGTGGCAGTATTTGCCAGGTTGTGACCGGCTCTTCTCTCTTCTCGGAGGTATTTGAAGTAGATATTTTTTTGGCAAAGTTTAATATCTCAGCGATTTTTTTTTTTTTTGCCATCTACATACAGTCATGTGAAAAAGAAAGTACACCCTCTTTGAATTCTATGGTTTTACATATCAGGACATAATAACAATCATCTGTTCCTTAGCAGGTCTTAAAATTAGGTAAATACAACCTCAGATGGAAACAACACATGACATATTACACAGTGTCATGATTTATTTAACAAAAATAAAGCCAAATGGAGAAGCCATGTGTGAAAAACTAAGTACACCCTTACTGCTTCCATAGGAATTAAGATGCTAAGTAGCAGACAGGTGCTGCTAATCAAATGCCCTTGATTAATTGATCATCAGCAAGTGTGACCACCTCTATAAAAGCCGAAGATTTAGCGGTTTGCTGGTCTGGAGCATTCAGGTGTGTGTTAACACAATGCCAAGGAGGAAAGACATCAGCAATGATCGTAGAGAAGCGGGCAGTTACAGAGGCCCTGCGCTCTTCCCCACGGCATTTAAATTAAATGACGGGGGAGGTGTGAGGTCTCTGCAACTCACCTGCTGCCAGCCGGGTCTTCGGCGACGCATCGTCATGGCAACGCTCGTGAAATGACACGGTGGGGTCACGTGACATCACATGACCCACGACATCATTTGACGCCGAGCCATTGGGAGTGGGGGGGGCGCAAACGCTGCGGCTCCCAGGAAGAGGGCCGCAGCTCCAAACGTTTGCGCAGCACTGCCTTACACTGTCCCTCTCCCCCTTATATCCCCTCCTTTTACACCTCTCCCCCCTCATTTACAGCCCCACCACTTCCCCTCCCTCACACTCCCACGTCTCCCCCCTCTCTCCCTTACACCTCCCCCTTCCCCTCTTCCACTCAACTTTCCCCCTTCCCTCTCTTACACCCCACCTTCCCCTTTCCTCCCTTACACTCCCACCTTCCCCTCATTCTCTAACACCCCAGCTCCCCCCTTCCCCCCTCCCCACCTCCCTCCCATCCCCACCTCTCCCTCCCTTACATCCGCACCTCTCCCCCCTCCATCTCTTACACCCCCACCTCTCCCCTCCCCCTCTTATACCCCACCTCCCCCTTCCCTCATTACACCCCAGCACCCTCCTTCGCTCTTACACCTCACCTTCCTTCCATCCCCACTTCCCTCCCTCCCGTATATCCCCACCTCTCCCCCTCCCTCTCTTAAACCCCCACCTCTCCCTCCCTTACATCCCCCACCTCTCCCTCCCTTACATCCCACCTCCCTTTCTTACAAACCCATCTCCTTCTCTTACACTCTTCCTCCCCCAAGGTCACATAAAGTAAACATTGGCATTTGAAACAGGTTCATATACCTCAACATTAGTTACTCAATAAGTCATGTTATTTATTCAGAGTTGAACCTTGTGGTTCATATAAAGTCACTTAAAATAACCAGGGCCCTTATTCTTAAAAAGTGGAATAGTTCAGATCCAGCTCTCTGATGCTGCCCTACTTTGGGGACTAGTAGTTAGTATAAGGGGTAACAGCTTTAATAGGTTAACTGTATGGGATCACACAGGTTACTCCCCTCCCCGTCATGTGATGCAAGATGATTATACTGCCATGTATGTGTATATATATATATATATATATATATATATATATATATATATATGTATATGTATTTTGGTTGGTTGACAAATCGCCTAGCAGTGTGAGAGGTATTTCAGCCGCTGCCGCCGACGCCACCCATAATCCTCTGATGAAGTCGCTTATGGTGACGAAACGCGTTAGGACTCGTTGCAAAACGGCATTACGTCATCACGCGGCGACGTGATCGAGGCCAGATCGTGTCTAGGACTGCTACTGCGGCTACAAGCACCGAGCCCGTCATTCTGCAGCACCGCACTTCTGCCATCCAGGTGTGTGAGCTGCTTGTCTGCTGAGCCGGCAGTATTCCTTCCACTGAGGATTTTCTTCATTGTGGTGGTGATATATTCACAAATCGCTCCTAATTATTTTATACCTTGTGAGTGCACTTACTCCCCACCCTTGTGACCATCGCCCCTCCCCCTTATTAAATACTTGTTACGCTATGGGGTTGCGCTCTCTTCTTTTTTCCCATATATATATATGTGTAGAGGCAGGGCCGTCTTAACAGCATTATAGGCCCCCAGGCAAAGCAGTGCACTGGGCCCGGCCTACACAACCCCTCACAGGAACAAAAATGTAAAGTATCCATAAAGTAAACTTATATTTATTGGTACCTCCAGACATGCAATGCAGACATGCCAACTCTCCGCTACAAGTCGTCATTTTTCTCCTTCTACCGAGTTAGCGGGAGATGTGAATGTTGAGGCGGGTGATCGGAAAATTAGTGTGAAATTCTGGTCTGTGCATAGATTAGCGTGGGGCCCCTATGCTCGTGGGGCCCCCGGGCAACTGCCCAGCGTGCTCAAGCGTTAACACGGCACTGTGTAGAGGTGTCTGTACCGTGTTAGCCGAGATTAATAATCAAAAACAAATAGTCGATACCATTGTGCGGCTAACTAAATGCTTTTATTTGTGCGAGCTTTTGAGATACACTGATCTCTTCTTCGGGCGGTGTTACAATGTATTGTAAGATCGCCGGAAGAAGAGATCAGTGTATGTCGAAAGCTCGCACAAATAAAAGCATTGCGTTAGCCACAGAACGGTATCGATTATATATATATATATATATATATATATATATATATATATATATATATATATATATATATATCCATATCCAACTTGATGTAAACTCCTTCAGAGCTCAGCATCGAGGACTACACACATAGCATGCTCACAGACATATACACACATAGGGGCATGTTCTAGTAGCTGCGAGTTGTACATACTATGTGGAAAGAGCCCTTTCCGCTCAGATTGGCAGGTTTTGGTATTCTGTAAGCCCCTCGCATGCCCAAACCATATGGAAAAGGCTTTTTTAGAAGCGGTTTCATTCCGGCTCTGCAAATCCGAGCGGTATGACCAAAAAGGCTCAAACTCACAATTATCGCCAATTTGCTGGAATTCTACACCTGTAGTAGAGCCTCTCCCCCTATAAAAGCAGACCACTTCCTGGTTGCCAGTTCAATGTGATATGTGACAGGGGAGCTTCCCAGTACCTGGTTTAGTTCAATGATAGAGCTGCTGCCGATAATAGCAGAGGTTGTGGGTTGTAAGCCTGTTGGGCCTGACACCACTACCCCCTTCATTGCAAGTGGCCTTACACTTGTCAGTTTAGGTCTTATGGAAATATTTTATGAGGAAGGCGGTGTGACTCCTTTAAATATACTGTGCTTATCTCATTAGCATATATCCCAGGTACCTTCAGGTGTGCTCCTTTTTGAGCACAGGTGTGTCTCCCTATGTTGGGAGGTTTGAGGGAATATATATATACAACTTGAGACTCTCCTAAATTAGGTCTTTCCTTTTTATTGCTGTGGCTTATCTGATGCAATTTGTAATATAGAATACGGCTAGTTGTCAAATATTATTCCGTGACACCTGACTATGTCAAACCATGCGGTTTATAAGGACAATCTCGCAGCTACTAGAATATGCCATGTAGTATGCTCACACACACAGAATATGTACACACACACACACACACACACACACACACACACACACACACACACACACACACACACACGCTCCCATAGACACATTCATACTACATGCTCAAATGCACATACACACACCTGCTATGCTCACATACCCAAGATAGTCACACATAGATATTCCCACAACATGCTCTCACATTCAAAGATGCACACTTAGCAAACTTACCAACAAATTCACTTTCAACGTGCTTATATGCAGATACACACACACATATACACAACATGCTCACGTACACACATACATGCAATGATCGCACCTATAGCATGTTCATGCGGATACACATATGCAATGTTCCCACCTACAGCATGCCCACACAAAGATACACACACAGCACACTGCATACAGGTACTCACACACATCATTCTTACACAGATATACACTGGATGTTCATATAAAGATATGCATGTATAAGTACAGTATGGCATGCATACAGATGAACACATACAGATACATGCATCCATGGTATGCACACACACACTGATAAATACATACAGATGCACACAGCATAGTCACACCCAAGCACACATTAAGCATGCTCACACAATGATACACATACAATATGCACACACACCAATACACACATGGCATTATCAAACACAAACACACACACACACTTCTCGTGCAATGCTACACCTACTGCATGCTCGCACATAGATATACAAACATTATACTCAGAGATACACACCGGGTGTCCTCGCACCCAGGCACACACAAACTGCATGCCCACTAATCAGTAAGAATTTTTCAGGACACAGACAAATTCTTTCACACAGATACACAGATACACTGGTAGCTCATATTCACAGCACGCTGTCGCAAATGCAGATATGCAGAGATGCTGACACAGCACTGTGGCACTCAGACACACGTGCTCTCACACACAGTTGTCTCTCTTCATATTTATTACATCCCCCGCACCATTTGAAGTGTTTCTGACCCCCCCTCAGGCAGCTCCACTACCAGCCCTCCAATAAGGGTCTTAAATCACTATGATTGGTGCACAGGGCTGCCCGGCGGCATCCCACGATTGGATGAGGCAGGGGTTGTCGCATCTCCTGATTGGCTGCTACAGAGGCCTCCATGCACTCTCATTGGATAGCGTCCCCCAGCTCATGTTGCAGGGGGCTGTTGAGAAGCAGGGAGCTTCTCCGTCCAGCGCCTGTCAGAGCGAGGTCAGCCCGGGGGGAGGCAGGCGGCTGGCAAGCATCTTTTATTTATACTGTTTGGGTGCTGTGTGCTGCGCTCAGGCTCTCTGTCTGCACACAGAAACTCTGCAAATTTCCCCCCATACACACAGAGCAGCCAATCCGCATCCAGCCCGGGCCCACTCCTACCAATCAGAGGGCACCTGACTGGTAAACAGCCAGCTCTGCCATGGCCTGATTGGTGGGCACAGAGGGGTACTGCGTGCTGATTGGTGGAGGGGAAGCTTGACACAGGTGTTGCTGGGAGATGTTGGGAGGCAGAGCGATGCCTGTTCAGCCAGATAAGAAAAGCAAGTTAGGGGAAAAGACATAAACGTCTCATTGTTAGATTCCCGGTGCTGAATCGCTGCCACGTGACACCCCCAGATACTGCAGTTATAGCTCCTTTCGTGGCTCTTAGTACACGCTCTGCCACTGCATCTCATTGCTGCATAATGCTCTGTAGGTCTCTATAGAAGTTAAGTTCTCTATGGAGGAATGCTCTGCAGCTATTGCCAGTAAAGGTGTCAATGGAACAATACGCCAAAGTACGGGTGTTTAAAGAGACAAAATGCAGATCTCTAGTATTCAAGGTGTTAGAAGATAGATGTTTACAAAAGTTTCTCTAGCAATAAAGGAATTAGAGGAGTGACGCTCTGCAGCCGGCCTCTGAGAGTGAGACTGAGCTGCAGGTGTCTGCCCAATCAAACAGATATATCTAGTAATATAGGAGTTAATAGGGCAATAGTCTGCAGGTCTCTCCAGCAGTAAAACATTAGGTCGCGTCCATAGTCTGCGACAAAAGGCCGTGCTTCAATGAGGACGGCCTTAGAGCGCACGAGCGCACACGTGCACAAGAGCGAAGGCGCGGCCGATTTATTTTGAGACGATTTTTTTTACATTTTGTCGCGCGACGGCCGGGTCCTTTGCACGGTTCAGCCAATGAGGGCGAACCGCACACGTGACGTCACGGGCACGCTTTCCCGTCGCGTCTCCTCCACATCCCGCAGGCCACGGATCGCCTCTGCAGCAAGAGCGTGCGACGTCTCGCGCGCCTGCTATGCCCGAGGCCTTAACGTAACAATGCTCAGCTGCATGTCTAGAAGTTAATGGATTACGTGTAGGTCTGCGGAGGTGTCCTGCAGGAAATGTGTCAATAGTGTAATGCTCTGCAGATGTCTTGTCAAGTAAAAATGCGTGGATGGGGTGATCATGTGCTGATCTCCATAACAGTAACAGTATTAATTCAGCAATTGCCATTCTAACAGTACTAGCAAAGTAATGTTCTTCATGACCTCTTACTTGGGGGGTGGGGGGGGGGGGGACTTGAGTGTCTCAGCACAATTGGAGAGATGAGGGGGATGTCACAGTTATGAGTTACTGCTCTGACCCAGGTTATGTGCAGAGACTGCATGAGCGCGGGACAGCACTGTGTGTGGGATTGGTATTGGAGAGCAGTGGGTGTTGTGGGGCAGAATTCAGCACTGCAGTATCATGGGGTGGTCTGAGCAGGAAAAGCAGGCAGTATGGGGGAGGACAGGAGTTTGCATTGCAGTCTGAGAAGTGCAACATGCAAGAATAAGGTGCTGTGTGTTAGGAAGGAAATAACATGGCAGTGTCAGATATAGTCACATGTGGGAATCCTATACAGTAGTGGAGTTGTGTGCGAGAGAAGAGGAGCTATAACTGCAGTATCTGGGGGTGTCACGTGGCAGCGATTCAGCACCGGGAATCTAACAATGAGAAGTTTATGTCTTTTCCCCTAACTTGCTTTTCTTGTCTGACTGAAGAGGCATCGCTCTGCCTCCCAACATCTCCCAGCAACACCTGTGCCAAGCTTCCCCTCCACCAATCAGCACGCAGTACCCCTCTGTGCCCACCAATCAGGCCACGGCAGAGCCGGCTGTTTACCAGTCAGATGCCCTCTGATTGGTAGGAGTGGGCCCGGGCTGGTTGCGGATTGGCTGCTCTGTGTGTATGGGGGGAAATTTGCAGAGTTTCTGTGTGCAGACAGAGAGCCTGAGCGCAGCACACAGCACCCAGAATTAACCCCTTCACCTGGGATAGCCAGGACAAAAGAAATATGGCTGGAAATGCACTGTAGGAGTCAGTTTACCAATCAGATGGTCTAGGATTTGTATTCAACCCAGATTGGAACGGCAGTTGCAGGCAGTGCTTGTTTTTAAGTTGGAATGAGGGTTTACAATTCATAATATTATGATAGTAACACATTGGTACACAAGCACAGGGAAGAGCACAGTAATACATTGACATAGAGTAACTCATGTTGGGGGTGTATGTATCAAGGCAAGTTGAATAGTTCTGGGGCAAAAAAAAACCTGCGCCAGATGTGTGAAAGAAAGAAATTCTATTGATGTAATTTGGATTTTGTTCTTTGATATACATACACCCCATTGACTCAGAAAAGCATCAGATTTATCAAAGCAAACAATCTCATTGACAGCAAGGGGGTGTGTGGGGGAAATTCACTAACCTGCGATACGGGTTATCTCACAGTGACATAGGGGTTATCTCACAGCGATCCCGTGTTACCTGCGATACGGGTTATCTCACAGCGATCCCGTGTTACCTGCCATACGGGTTATCTCACAGCGATCCCGTGTTATCTGCGATACAGGTTATCTCACAGCGATCCCGTGTTATCTGCGATAAGGGTTATCTCACAGCGATCCCGTGTTACCTGCGATACGGGTTATCTCACAGCGATCCCGTGTTACCTGCCATACGGGTTACCTCGCAGCGATCCTGTGTTACCTGCGATACGGGTTACCTCACAGCGATCCCGTGTTATCTGCGATACAGGTTCTCACAGCGATCCCGTTTTATCTGCGATACGGGTTATCTCACAGCGATCCCGTGTTACCTGCCATACGGGTTACCTCGCAGCGATCCCGTGTTACCTGCGATACGGGTTATCTCACAGCGATCCCGTGTTATCTGCGATACAGGTTATCTCACAGCGATCCCGTGTTACCTGCGATACGGGTTATCTCACAGCGATCCCGTGTTATCTGCGATACGGGTTATCTCACAGCGATCCCGTGTTATCTGCGATACAGGTTATCTCACAGCGATCCCGTGTTATCTGCGTTAAGGGTTATCTCACAGCGATCCCGTGTTACCTGCGATAAGGGTTATCTCACAGCAATCCCGTGTTACCTGCGATACGGGTTATCTCACAGCGATCCCGTGTTACCTGCGATACGGGTTATCTCAAAGCGATCCTGTGTTATCTGCGATAAGGGTTATCTCACAGCGATCCCGTGTTACCTGCGATACGGGTTATCTCACAGCGATCCCGTGTTATCTGCGATACAGGTTATCTCACAGCGATCCCGTGTTATCTGCGTTAAGGGTTATCTCACAGCGATCCCGTGTTACCTGCGATAAGGGTTATCTCACAGCAATCCCGTGTTACCTGCGATATGGGTTATCTCACAGCGATCCCGTGTTACCTGCGATACGGGTTATCTCACAGCAATCCCGTGTTACCTGCCATACGGGTTACCTCGCAGCGATCCCGTGTTACCTGCGACACGGGTTATCTCACAGCGATCCCGTGTTACCTGCGATACAGGTTATCTCACAGCGATCCCGTGTTATCTGCGATAAGGGTTATCTCACAGCGATCCCGTGTTACCTGCGATACGGGTTATCTCACAGCGATCCCGTGTTATCTGCGATAAGGGTCATCTCACAACGATCCTGTGTTACCTGCGATACGGGTTATCTCACAGCGATCCCGTGTTACCTGCGATACAGGTTATCTCACAGCGATCCCGTGTTATCTGCGATAAGGGTTATCTCACAGCGATCCCGTGTTACCTGCGACACGGGTTACCTTGCATCGATCCCGTGTTACCTGCGACACGGGTTACCTCGCAGCGATCCCGTGTTACCTGCGACATGGGTTATCTCGCAGCGATCCCGTGTTACCTGCGACACGGGTTACCTCGCAGCGATCCTGTGATAGCTGCGACACGGGATACCTCGCAGCGATCCCGTGTTACCTGCGACACGGGTTACCTCGCATCGATCCCGTGTTACCTGCGACACGGGTTACCTCGCAGCGATCCCGTGTTACCTGCGATACGGGTTACCTCGCAGCGATCCCGTGTTAACTGAGATACGGGTTATCTCGCAGCGATCCCGTATTACCTGCGATATGTGTTATCTCGCAGTGATCCAGTGTTACCTGTGACACGGGTTACCTCGCAGTGATCCCGTGTTACCTGCGATACGGGTTACCTCGCAGCGATCCCGTGTTACCTGCGATACTGGTTACCTCGCAGCGATCCCGTGTTACCTGCGTCACGGGTTACCTCGCAGCGATCCCGAGTTACCTGCGACACGGGTTACCTCGCCACGATACCGTGTTACCTGCGACATGGGTTACCTCGCAGCGATCCCGTGTTACCTGTCATACGGGTTATCTCGCAGCGATCCCGTGTTACCTGCGACACGGGTTACCTTGCATCGATCCCGTGTTACCTGCGACACGGGTTACCTCGCAGCGATCCCGTGTTACCTGCGACATGGGTTATCTCGCAGCGATCCCGTGTTACCTGCGACACGGGTTACCTCGCAGCGATCCTGTGATAGCTGCGACACGGGATACCTCGCAGCGATCCCGTGTTACCTGCGACATGGGTTACCTCGCATCGATCCCGTGTTACCTGCGACACGGGTTACCTCGCAGCGATCCCGTGTTACCTGCGATACGGGTTACCTCGCAGCGATCCCGTGTTAACTGAGATACGGGTTATCTCGCAGCGATCCCGTGTTACCTGCGATATGTGTTATCTCGCAGTGATCCAGTGTTACCTGTGACACGGGTTACCTCGCAGTGATCCCGTGTTACCTGCGATACGGGTTACCTCGCAGCGATCCCGTGTTACCTGCGATACTGGTTACCTCGCAGCGATCCCGTGTTACCTGCGTCACGGGTTACCTCGCAGCGATCCCGAGTTACCTGCGACACGGGTTACCTCGCCGCGATACCGTGTTACCTGCGACATGGGTTACCTCGCAGCGATCCCGTGTTACCTGTCATACGGGTTATCTCGCAGCGATCCCGTGTTACCTGCGACACGGGTTACCTCGCAGCGATCCCATGTTACCTGCGACATGGGTTATCTCGCAGCGATCCCGTGTTACCTGCGACACGGGTTATCTCACAGCGATCCCATGTTACCTGCGACACGGGTTATCTCACAGCAATCCCGTGTTACCTGCGATCCCTTGTTACCTTTGATATGGGTTATCTCACAGCGATCCCGTGTTACCTGCGACACGGGTTATCTCACAGCAATCCCGTGTTACCTGCGATCCCTTGTTACCTTTGATACGGGTTATCTTGCAGCGATCCCGTGTTACCTGCGACACGGGTTATCTTGCAGCAATCCCGTGTTACCTTCGACACGGGTTACCTCGCAGCGATCCCGTGTTACCTGCGACATGGGTTACCTCGCAGTGATCTTGTGTTACCTGCGACATGGGTTACCTCGCAGCGATCCCGTGTTACCTGCGACACGGGTTATCTCACAGCGATCCCTTGTTACCTGTGATACGGGTTATCTCGCAGCGATCCCGTGTTACCTGCGATACGGGTTATCTCACAGCGATCCCGTGTTACCTGCGATCCCTTGTTACCTGTGATACGGGTTATCTCGCAGCGATCCCGTGTTACCTGCGATACGGGTTATCTCGCAGCGATCCCGTGTTACCTGCGATACGGGTTATCTCACAGCGATCCCGTGTTACCTGCGATACGGGTTATCTCACAGCGATCCCGTGTTACCTGCGATACGGGTTATCTCGCAGCGATCCCGTGTTACCTGCGATCCCTTGTTACCTGTAATACGGGTTATCTCACAGCGATCCCGTGTTACCTGCGATACGGGTTATCTCGCAGCGATCCCCTGTTACCTGTGATACGGGTTATCTCGCAGCGATCCCGTGTTACCTGCGATACGGGTTATCTCGCAGCGATCTCGTGTTAACTGCAATATGGGTTATCTCGCAGCGATCCCGTGTTACATGCAATACAGGTTGTCTCACAGCGATCTTGTGTTACCTGCAATACAGGTTATCTCACAGCGATCCCGTGTTACCTTCCATTCATGACAATAACAGTTATTTGGGGATTGAAGTGCGATGACCGATATTGGAGTAATCGTGGCGTATCTATGAAGACAAAAATGGAACAATTCTGGTGCAAACAAAACCTACATCAGATGTACCAAAGAACAAAATACCATTGAAAGTAAAGGGATTTTTCTTTGATGCATCTTATACAGGTTTTGGGACTCATGATTTGGTATTAGAGCTCAATCTGGTGTTAATTACTATTGACCCATTAACAACGATTAGTGAATTCCCCAAATAAACCTCAGTGGAATTCTTTTGTTTCATAAACCTGATACATTTTTTGCCCAGTTTTGCAGCCAGGAGACCAGGAGGATACATAAAGCCCAATGTACCATGCTTATTTGACACATTAAAACACAAACTGACTTACACTCTAATACACTGGCACTGACATGCCCTCAGGAATACACATCGACTGTCACAAACACTCCCAAACTGCAAAACGGGAGCAAAACCAGCACAAAAACCAGAACAAAACAACAGCACAAAACAACAGCACTATATTTATCAGAATAAAAACTCCAGTTAATTTCAGTGGGATTCTTTCTTGCTTGGTGCTGTTTTTGCACTTGTTTTGCCCCAGTTTTACAACCTGGTAGACTTTGATAAATAGATCTTTATGTACCATATTCACCCACAATAAAACTGACACAGTAACAGGCTGACAAACACAGGGACACTGGAACATTGATAAACAAAAGAAAGCATTACCACATGCTTGTACACACAATACATTAAACATGGTATTATATAGTAGCACACTGACGGAGGCGAAGTCACACAGAAGTATGCTGACACACATAGTAACACACACAGCAAAACACTGACACACACACATACACACACGCTGTCTCCTTGCTGTCAGTGCTATCTTTAGATCTGACTTCATGCACTGCTGCTAGGATGCGTCTCCCTGGCAACGCCGCAGCGTGCACTATCCCATAATACTTCTCTGCGTTTGCTGTCAGGTAATCATGTGACCTACAGGAAATAAGCGCAGGAGGCAACGTGTCCCAGAGGGGACGCAGCTTACGCACACCCTACTCATAAATCACTCCCAGCTCACAAATCTTAACATACACATAACCTGCACATCTCCTACAATCATATGCACCCATCACTTACACATAACCTACACATCTCCTACAATCATATGCACCCATCACATACACATAACCTGCACATCTCCTACAATCATATGCACCCATAACATACACATAACCTACACATCTCCTACAATCATATGCACCCATCACATACACATAACCTACACATCTCCTACAATCATATGCACCCATCACATACACATAACCTGCACATCTCCTACAATCATATGCACCCATCCCTTACACATAACCTGCACATCTCCTACAATCATATGCACCCATCACATACACATAACCTGCACATCTCCTACAATCATATGTCACCCATCACATACACATAACCTACACATCTCCTACAATCATATGCACCCATCACTTACACATAACCTGCACATCTCCTACAATCATATGCACCCATCACTTACACATAACCTGCACATCTCCTACAATCATATGCACCCATCACTTACACATAACCTCCACATCTCCTACAATCATATGCACCCATCACATACACATAACCTGCACATCTCCTACAATCATATGCACCCATCACTTACACATAACCTACACATCTCCTACAATCATATGTCACCCATCACATACACATAACCTGCACATCTCCTACAATCATATGTCACCCATCACATACACATAACCTACACATCTCCCACAATCATATGCACCCATCACATACACATAACCTACACATCTCCCACAATCATATGCACCCATCACATACACATAACCTACACATCTCCTACAATCATATGCACCCATCACATACACATAACCTGCACATCTCCTACAATCATATGCACCCATCACTTACACATAACCTGCACATCTCCTACAATCATATGCACCCATCACATACACATAACCTACACATCTCCTACAATCATATGCACCCATCACATACACATAACCTGCACATCTCCTACAATCATATGTCACCCATCACTTACACATAACCTACACATCTCCTATAATCATATGTCACCCATCACATACACATAACCTACACATCTCCTACAATCATATGTCACCCATCACATACACATAACCTGCACATCTCCTACAATCATATGTCACCCATCACTTACACATAACCTGCACATCTCCTACAATCATATGTCACTTATCACATACACATAACCTACACATCTCCTACAATCATATGCACCCATCACTTACACATAACCTGCACATCTCCTACAATCATATGCACCCATCCCTTACACATAACCTGCACATCTCCTACAATCATATGCACCCATCACATACACATAACCTGCACATCTCCTACAATCATATGCACCCATCACATACACATAACCTGCACATCTCCTACAATCATATGCACCCATCACATACACATAACCTGCACATCTCCTACAATCATATGCACCCATCACATACACATCTCCTACAATCATATGCACCCATCACATACACATAACCTGCACATCTCCTACAATCATATGCACCCATCACATACACATAACCTGCACATCTCCTACAATCATATGCACCCATCACTTACACATAACCTCCACATCTCCTGCAATCATATGTCACTTATCACATACACATAACCTCCACATCTCCTGCAATCATATGCACCCATCACTTACACATAACCTCCACATCTCCTGCAATCATATGTCACCCATCACATACACATAACCTGCACATCTCCTACAATCATATGCACCCATCACTTACACATAACCTGCACATCTCCTACAATCATATGCACCCATCACATACACATCTCCTACAATCATATGCACCCATCACATACACATAACCTACACATCTCCTACAATCATATGCACCCATCACTTACACATAACCTCCACATCTCCTGCAATCATATGTCACTTATCACATACACATAACCTCCACATCTCCTGCAATCATATGCACCCATCACTTACACATAACCTCCACATCTCCTGCAATCATATGTCACCCATCACATACACATAACCTGCACATCTCCTACAATCATATGCACCCATCACTTACACATAACCTACACATCTCCTACAATCATATGCACCCATCACATACACATAACCTGCACATCTCCTACAATCATATGCACCCATCACTTACACATAACCTGCACATCTCCTACAATCATATGTCACCCATCACTTACACATAACCTGCACATCTCCTACAATCATATGCACCCATCACTTACACATAACCTCCACATCTCCTACAATCATATGCACCCATCACATACACATCTCCTACAATCATATGCACCCATCACATACACATAACCTACACATCTCCTACAATCATATGCACCCATCACTTACACATAACCTCCACATCTCCTGCAATCATATGTCACTTATCACATACACATAACCTGCACATCTCCTACAATCATATGCACCCATCACATACACATAACCTCCACATCTCCTGCAATCATATGCACCCATCACTTACACATAACCTACACATCTCCTACAATCATATGCACCCATCACATACACATAACCTGCACATCTCCTACAATCATATGCACCCATCACATACACATAACCTGCACATCTCCTA
This sequence comes from Ascaphus truei, assembly GCF_040206685.1. Taxonomy (NCBI): domain Eukaryota; kingdom Metazoa; phylum Chordata; class Amphibia; order Anura; family Ascaphidae; genus Ascaphus; species Ascaphus truei. The sequence continues at coordinate 347,014,600 of NC_134485.1, forward strand.
CAATCATATGCACCCATCACTTACACATAACCTGCACATCTCCTACAATCATATGTCACCCATCACATACACATAACCTGCACATCTCCTACAATCATATGCACCCATCACATACACATAACCTGCACATCTCCTACAATCATATGTCACCCATCACTTACACATAACCTGCACATCTCCTACAATAATATGCACCCATCACATACACATAACCTGCACATCTCCTACAATCATATGCACCCATCACTTACACATAACCTCCACATCTCCTACAATCATATGCACCCATCACTTACACATAACCTGCACATCTCCTACATTCATATGCACCCATCACATACACATAACCTACACATCTCCTACAATCATATGCACCGATCACTTACACATAACCTGCACATCTCCTACAATCATATGTCACCCATCACTTACACATAACCTGCACATCTCCTACAATCATATGCACCCATCACATACACATAACCTGCACATCTCCTACAATCATATGCACCCATCACATACACATAACCTGCACATCTCCTACAATCATATGCACCCATCACATACACATAACCTGCACATCTCCTACAATCATATGTCACCCATCACATGTACATAACCTGCACATCTCCTACAATCATATGCACCCATCACATACACATAACCTGCACATCTCCTACATTCATATGCACCCATCACATACACATAACCTACACATCTCCTACAATCATATGCACCGATCACTTACACATAACCTGCACATCTCCTACAATCATATGCACCCATCACATACACATAACCTGCACATCTCCTACAATCATATGCACCCATCACTTACACATAACCTGCACATCTCCTACAATCATATGCACCCATCACATACACATAACCTGCACATCTCCTACAATCATATGCACCCATCACATACACATAACCTGCACATCTCCTACAATCATATGCACCCATCACTTACACATAACCTGCACATCTCCTACAATCATATGCACCCATCACATACACATCTCCTACAATCATATGCACCCATCACATACACATAACCTACACATCTCCTACAATCATATGCACCCATCACTTACACATAACCTCCACATCTCCTGCAATCATATGTCACTTATCACATACACATAACCTGCACATCTCCTACAATCATATGCACCCATCACTTACACATAACCTCCACATCTCCTACAATCATATGTCACTTATCACATACACATAACCTCCACATCTCCTGCAATCATATGCACCCATCACTTACACATAACCTCCACATCTCCTGCAATCATATGTCACTTATCACATACACATAACCTCCACATCTCCTGCAATCATATGCACCCATCACTTACACATAACCTCCACATCTCCTACAATCATATGTCACTTATCACATACACATAACCTCCACATCTCCTGCAATCATATGCACCCATCACTTACACATAACCTCCACATCTCCTGCAATCATATGTCACTTATCACATACACATAACCTCCACATCTCCTGCAATCATATGCACCCATCACTTACACATAACCTCCACATCTCCTGCAATCATATGCACCCATCACTTACACATAACCTACACATCTCCTACAATCATATGCACCCATCACATACACATAACCTGCACATCTCCTACAATCATATGCACCCATCACATACACATAACCTGCACATCTCCTACAATCATATGCACCCATCACATACACATAACCTACACATCTCCTACAATCATATGCACCCATCACATACACATAACCTGCACATCTCCTACAATCATATGCACCCATCACTTACACATAACCTGCACATCTCCTACAATCATATGCACCCATCACTTACACATAACCTCCACATCTCCTACAATCATATGCACCCATCACATACACATAACCTGCACATCTCCTACAATCATATGCACCCATCACTTACACATAACCTACACATCTCCTACAATCATATGCACCCATCACATACACATAACCTGCACATCTCCTACAATCATATGCACCCATCACATACACATAGCCTACACATCTCCTACAATCATATGCACCCATCACATACACATAACCTGCACATCTCCTACAATCATATGCACCCATCACTTACACATAACCTACACATCTCCTACAATCATATGTCACCCATCACTTACACATAACCTACACATCTCCTACATTCATGTCACCCATCACATACACATAACCTCCACATCTCCTACAATCATATGCACCCATCACATACACATAACCTGCACATCTCCTACAATCATATGCACCCATCACTTACACATAACCTGCACATCTCCTACAATCATATGCACCCATCACATACACATAGCCTACACATCTCCTACAATCATATGCACCCATCACATACACATAACCTGCACATCTCCTACAATCATATGCACCCATCACATACACATAACCTACACATCTCCTACAATCATATGCACCCATCACATACACATAACCTACACATCTCCTACAATCATATGCACCCATCACTTACACATAACCTGCACATCTCCTACAATCATATGCACCCATCACATACACATAACCTACACATCTCCTACAATCATATGCACCCATCACATACACATAACCTACACATCTCCTACAATCATATGCACCCATCACATACACATAACCTGCACATCTCCTACAATCATATGCACCCATCACTTACACATAACCTGCACATCTCCTACAATCATATGCACCCATCACATACACATAACCTACACATCTCCTACAATCATATGCACCCATCACTTACACATAACCTGCACATCTCCTACAATAATATGCACCCATCACATACACATAACCTGCACATCTCCTACAATCATATGCACCCATCACTTACACATAACCTGCACATCTCCTACAATCATATGCACCCATCACATACACATAACCTGCACATCTCCTACAATCATATGCACCCATCACATACACATAACCTGCACATCTCCTACAATCATATGCACCCATCACATGTACATAACCTACACATCTCCTTCAATCATATGCACCCATCACATACACATAACCTGCACATCTCCTACAATCATATGCACCCATCACATGTACATAACCTACACATCTCCTTCAATCATATGCACCCATCACATACACATAACCTACACATCTCCTACAATCATATGCACCCATCACATACACATAACCTACACATCTCCTACAATCATATGCACCCATCACTTACACATAACCTACACATCTCCTACAATCATATGCACCCATCACATACACATAACCTACACATCTCCTACAATCATATGCACCCATCACATACACATAACCTGCACATCTCCTACAATCATATGCACCCATCACATACACATAACCTGCACATCTCCTACAATCATATGCACCCATCACTTACACATAACCTCCACATCTCCTACAATCATATGCACCCATCACTTACACATAACCTGCACATCTCCTACAATCATATGCACCCATCACATACACATAACCTGCACATCTCCTACAATCATATGCACCCATCACTTACACATAACCTGCACATCTCCTACAATCATATGCACCCATCACATACACATAACCTGCACATCTCCTACAATCATATGCACCCATCACATACACATAACCTGCACATCTCCTACAATCATATGCACCCATCACATGTACATAACCTACACATCTCCTTCAATCATATGCACCCATCACATACACATAACCTGCACATCTCCTACAATCATATGCACCCATCACATACACATAACCTGCACATCTCCTACAATCATATGCACCCATCACATGTACATAACCTACACATCTCCTTCAATCATATGCACCCATCACATACACATAACCTACACATCTCCTACAATCATATGCACCCATCACATACACATAACCTACACATCTCCTACAATCATATGCACCCATCACTTACACATAACCTACACATCTCCTACAATCATATGCACCCATCACATACACATAACCTGCACATCTCCTACAATCATATGCACCCATCACATACACATAACCTGCACATCTCCTACAATCATATGCACCCATCACTTACACATAACCTCCACATCTCCTACAATCATATGCACCCATCACTTACACATAACCTGCACATCTCCTACAATCATATGCACCCATCACATACACATAACCTACACATCTCCTACAATGATATGCACCCATCACATACACATAACCTGCACATCTCCTACAATCATATGCACCCATCACATACACATAACCTACACATCTCCTACAATCATATGCACCCATCACATACACATAACCTGCACATCTCCTACAATCATATGCACCCATCACTTACACATAACCTGCACATCTCCTACAATCATATGCACCCATCACATGTACATAACCTACACATCTCCTACAATCATATGCACCCATCACATACACATAACCTCCACATCTCCTACAATCATATGCACCCATCACATACACATAACCTGCACATCTCCTACAATCATATGCACCCATCACATACACATAACCTACACATCTCCTACAATCATATGCACCCATCACATACACATAACCTGCACATCTCCTACAATCATATGCACCCATCACATACACATAACCTGCACATCTCCTACAATCATATGCACCCATCACATACACATAACCTGCACATCTCCTACAATCATATGCACCCATCACTTACACATAACCTGCACATCTCCTATAATCATATGTCACCCATCACATACACATAACCTGCACATCTCCTACAATCATATGCACCCATCACTTACACATAACCTGCACATCTCCTACAATCATATGCACCCATCACATACACATAACCTACACATCTCCTACATTCATGTCACCCATCACATACACATAACCTCCACATCTCCTACAATCATATGCACCCATCACATACACATAACCTCCACATCTCCTACATTCATGTCACCCATCACATACACATAACCTCCACATCTCCTACAATCATATGCACCCATCACATACACATAACCTCCACATCTCCTACAATCATATGCACCCATCACATACACATAACCTCCACATCTCCTACAATCATATGCACCCATCACTTACACATAACCTGCACATCTCCTACAATCATATGCACCCATCACATACACATAACCTGCACATCTCCTACAATCATATGTCACCCATCACATACACATAACCTGCACATCTCCTACAATCATATGCACCCATCACATACACATAACCTGCAAATCTCCTGTAATCATATGCACCCATCACATACACATATCCTGCACATCTCCTACAATCATATGCACCCATCACATACACATAACCTGCACATCTCCTACAATCATATGCACCCATCACATACACATAACCTGCACATCTCCTACAATCATATGCACCCATCACTTACACATAACCTCCACATCTCCTACAATCATATGCACCCATCACTTACACATAACCTGCACATCTCCTACAATCATATGTCACCCATCACATACACATAACCTGCACATCTCCTACAATCATATGTCACCCATCACATACACATAACCTGCACATCTCCTACAATCATATGCACCCATCACTTACACATAACCTCCACATCTCCTACAATCATATGTCACCCATCACATACACATAACCTGCACATCTCCTACAATCATATGCACCCATCACATACACATAACCTGCAAATCTCCTGTAATCATATGCACCCATCACATACACATATCCTGCACATCTCCTACAATCATATGCACCCATCACATACACATAACCTGCACATCTCCTACAATCATATGCACCCATCACATACACATAACCTGCACATCTCCTACAATCATATGCACCCATCACTTACACATAACCTGCACATCTCCTACAATCATATGCACCCATCACATACACATAACCTGCACATCTCCTACAATCATATGCACCCATCACATACACATATCCTGCACATCTCCTACAATCATATGTCACTTATCACATACACATAACCTGCACATCTCCTACAATCATATGTCACCCATCACTTACACATAACCTGCACATCTCCTATAATCATATGCACCCATCACATACACATAACCTACACATCTCCTACAATCATATGCACCCATCACTTACACATAACCTGCACATCTCCTACAATCATATGCACCCATCACATACACATAACCTGCAAATCTCCTGTAATCATATGCACCCATCACATACACATATCCTGCACATCTCCTACAATCATATGCACCCATCACATACACATAACCTGCACATCTCCTACAATCATATGTCACCCATCACATACACATAACCTGCACATCTCCTACAATCATATGCACCCATCACTTACACATAACCTCCACATCTCCTACAATCATATGTCACCCATCACATACACATAACCTCCACATCTCCTACAATCATATGTCACCCATCACTTACACATAACCTCCACATCTCCTACAATCATATGTCACCCATCACATACACATAACCTACACATCTCCTGTAATCATATGCACCCATCACATACACATATCCTGCACATCTCCTACAATCATATGCACCCATCACATACACATAACCTGCAAATCTCCTGTAATCATATGCACCCATCACATACACATATCCTGCACATCTCCTACAATCATATGCACCCATCACATACACATAACCTGCACATCTCCTACAATCATATGCACCCATCACTTACACATAACCTACACATCTCCTACAATCATATGCACCCATCACATACACATAACCTGCACATCTCCTACAATCATATGCACCCATCACATACACATATCCTGCACATCTCCTACAATCATATGCACCCATCACATACACATAACCTGCACATCTCCTACAATCATATGCACCCATCACATACACATAACCTGCACATCTCCTACAATGATATGCACCCATCACTTACACATAACCTGCACATCTCCTACATTCATATGCACCCATCACATACACATAACCTGCACATCTCCTACAATCATATGCACCCATCACATACACATATCCTGCACATCTCCTACAATCATATGCACCCATCACATACACATAACCTGCACATCTCCTACAATCATATGCACCCATCACATACACATAACCTGCACATCTCCTACAATGATATGCACCCATCACTTACACATAACCTGCACATCTCCTACATTCATATGCACCCATCACTTACACATAACCTGCACATCTCCTGCAATCATATGCACCCATCACATACACATAACCTGCACATCTCCACAATCATATGCACCCATCACATACACATAACCTACACATCTGCTACAATCATATGTCACCCATCACATACACATAACCTGCACATCTCCTATAATCATATGCACCCATCACATACACATAACCTACACATCTCCTACAATCATATGTCACCCATCACATACACATAACCTGCACATCTCCTATAATCATATGCACCCATCACATACACATAACCTCCACATCTCCTGCAATCATATGCACCCATCACTTACACATAACCTGCTCATCTCCTACAATCATATGTCTCTTATCACATACACATAACCTGCACATCTCCTGCAATCATATGTCACTTATCACATACACATAACCTACACATCTCCTACAATCATATGTCACTTATCACATACACATAACCTCCACATCTCCTACAATCATATGCACCCATCACATACACATAACCTACACATCTCCTACAATCATATGTCGCCCATCACATACACATAACCTGCACATCTCCTATAATCATATGTCACCCATCACATACACATAACCTGCACATCTCCTATAATCATATGCACCCATCACATACACATAACCTGCACATCTCCTACAATCATATGCACCCATCACTTACACATAACCTGCACATCTCCTACAATCATATGCACCCATCACTTACACATAACCTACACATCTCCTATAATCATATGTCACCCATCACATACATGTTACAGTGTTTCCCCCACCCAATCGCAGATAGGGGCCATTACAGGGTGTGTGGTGCATATACCTGCTGGTAACAGGAGGGCTGAGTCGGCCGCCGATGGTAGTGGGGACACAGGAACAGGCTTCTGGGGTTCATACCCCACATTTCTCTTTAGCAGTGCAGCGCCTCCATCTGCTGTGGACTCCAGGAACTGAAGGGGATCTTCCACGGTAGAACTTATTACCTCTCCCCCCAGTAAGGTCACGCACCAGGCAGGAGGTATATTGCAGAACAGGAACGGGTTTATTACTACAATCTGCAGTAACAGTTACTCAGCAGTCTTCTGCCAGATACAGTGTGTCAGTATTCACTGGATGATGGTCCCTGGACCGCCACTACTGGCCAAGGGCACCCGCAACCATCCTAGCTCTTCCCCACCTGCCAAGCAGAGGTATGGTAAACACTCACTTTCCCCCGCAGGGAAGAGCACATGGGAAGGCGCCAATCTCAGGGTCCCAATTGTGTGACCTGCCTTCCTCAGAGGGAAGGAACAACGCGCTAACTTTAGGGCGGTCCTGCCCTTAAATACAGCCAGAAGGCGGGTACCCCATTGTCCCAGCTACAACAGGATGTACCACTCCCTGCTGTCACTCAAGTGCAGTACCAAAGGTGAGGGGGGGAAACCCCATACCAACTACTGGCAAGCCTGTTAATACCAGGGATTACTGCCAGCCCATTGAGCAGAATAGTAGTCAGGGGGCACCCCGCTACATACACATAACCTACACGTCTCATACAATCATGTCACCCACCACATACACAAAACCTGCACATCTCCTACAATCATATGTCACCTATCACATACACAACATATAACCTACACATATCCTACAATCATATGTCACTTATCACATACACAACATATAACCTACACATCTCCTACAATCATATATCACTTATCAGATACACATAAGCTACACTCCTCATATAATCAGATATCACTTATCACATTCACATAACCTACACCCCTCATACAATCAGGTATCACTTGTCACATACACCTGACCTACTCATATAATCAGATATCACTTATCACATACAGCTAAACTACACATCTCATACAATCAAGTATCACTTATCACATACAGCTAAACTACACATCTCATACAATCAAGTATCACTTATCACATACATATAACCTACACATCTCATATAATCAGATATCACTAATAACACACAGCTATGAGCTATCCTACACATCTCATATAATCAGATATCACTAATAACACACAGCTATGAGCTATCCTACACATCTCATATAATCAGATATCACTAATAACACACAGCTATGAGCTATCCTACACATCTCATATAATCAGATATCACTAATAACACACAGCTATGAGCTATCCTACACATCTCATATAATCAGATATCACTAATAACACACAGCTATGAGCTATCCTACACATCTCATATAATCAGATATCACTAATAACACACAGCTATGAGCTATCCTACACATCTCATATAATCAGATATCACTAATAACACACAGCTATGAGCTATCCTACACATCTCATATAATCAGATATCACTAATAACACACAGCTATGAGCTATCCTACACATCTCATATAATCAGATATCACTAATAACACACAGCTATGAGCTATCCTACACATCTCATATAATCAGATATCACTAATAACACACAGCTATGAGCTATCTACACATGTCATATAATCAGATATCACTAATAACACACAGCTATGAGCTATCCTACACATCTCATATAATCAGATATCCCTAATAACACACAGCTATGAGGTATCCTACACATCTCATATAATCAGATATCACCAATAACACACAGCTATGAGCTATCCTACACATCTCATATAATCAGATATCACCAATAACACACAGCTATGAGCTATCCTACACATCTCATATAATCAGATATCACCAATAACACACAGCTATGAGCTATCCTACACATCTCATATAATCAGATATCACCAATAACACACAGCTATGAGCTATCCTACACATCTCATATAATCAGATATCGCCCAACAGATACACATAACCTACACTTCTCATGTAATCAGATATCACCCATCAAATACACCTAACCTTCATTTCTCATATAATCAGATATCACTCATTACATACATCTAACTTACACATCTCATAAAAACAGGTATCACTAATCACATATGCAGCACTGCTCCCCCCCCCCCCCCCCCAACCCCCTCTGGGAGATCTTGCTAAAGCTACAGGTGTCATGGTGCTTGTTAAATGTGAGGGTTCAGGAGAAATGAGCATCCGTGATGGTATGGGAAACAGGACAGGCTTTTGGTGATCCTTCAGGTTCTTCTCATGGTGTCAGTGTCTCAAGTCATAGCAGGCTCCAAGTGTACTGGAGACAGTCCCCACCATGACAGTCTTCTCTCATACCTCTACCCAATAGACTGTAACTTGCAGAGGTATATAAAACAGGATCCTTTATTGAGGCAGTCACTACAGTTGTTATTACAGCGAATGCATAGGGTTTTCAGGATAAGTCACAATCCTCTGGAAGGTACCTGGCTCCTCTCAATTGAGGCCTTGTTGTCTATTAGATCTATTCCCCTCAACCCCCTAAGGGGCTGAGGGCATGTCTCACTCCCAGCTGGGAGGAACTAGAACTCCATGCCTCTACCCCAGGAGGGGGAGAGTTCAACTGACGATAATTTAGACACTTCCTCTCTAAGGCACAGACAGGAGGGCACAAGGTCTGCACCATGATTGGCTACACACAGACACTGTTCACCTCCTCCCCTGTCACTCAGAGAGGCAGCATGAGGGGGGAGGGGGGTAAACCCCACAGGATAGCCTGACACTGCCTGTAGCTACTAGAACTTACATGACAGGAAGCAGAAAATATAGCCCTGGACCAGCCATGGGTACACTCTACCCTTAAGTGAAAGTCCCATGTCCTTACTGGGACCAAATTTGAAGCACCATCCATTAACCTGGAGCGTGCAATACAATAACAGGTTACACATGTAAGATGGTATGACATTAACTAGAGTACAGTATACAGACATTAGGAATCCATGTCATCCACTAATTACAGCAATGATAATAACAGAAAACTCTTTCAACATAAAGATTATAGGATCCCTATTTGTAAAACTTGGGGTCGGGTTTCTTATACACCTGCCCATCGTAAAAAAACCCTGGCCCATATAAAATGTGTCTTAGGAGCACCAGAGTCTGTCTGAGTTTAACCCTATACTTACAGATGTTTTGTCCCACTATCCATTCCCGCATGACGGTACAAATTCGGGACTCATCTATATGCATTTGTACCGTAGTTTTAGACCCCAAATGGTCCAGCCACTCATGTCTGTTATTCTCAATTTCTTCCATAATTGGTTCAGGTACGTAGGGGAATTCGTACCCATAAGACTGACGGAATCTAAGTATTGTAGCCCGGTCATCTCGGCTGAATTTTAATAACCTGCGGCCACACCTTGGCCTGGCAGAATCCAAAATTGAGGTCCTCTACCCTCCACCTCCTAATATAGTATAGCTGGTCCCTTATGTGTTATGACCCCCAGCTTAATATTATGTACCCTTTTACGGGTGACTTCAGCTGTGTTATCCGGGGAAAACTGACCCTCCTCCCACCAGTGATCTACCATAGGACCATCCACTAGAAGGAATCTAGTCCTGTTCATATAGGGGTTCCCCGGACAGATGCTCTGGATTTGGGCTACGGGACCTAGTGTCCATCTGTGAGGACACTCCAGACGTTGCGGATTGTTAAGATAGGGAAGACTCTCTGAATGATCTAAAAGACCCAGGGGGCTTAGCCACAGGTATCACCTATCACATACACCCAACCTACGCATCTAACATAATAAGAAATCACCCGTCACATATACCTAACCTACACATCACATACAATCAGATATCACCCATCACATACACAGAACCTACACATCTCCTACAATCATATGTCACCCATCACGTGCACACAACCTACACATCTCCTACAATCATATGTCACCCATAACGTACACACAACCTACACAACTCCAACAATCATATGTCACCCATCACATACACATAACCTACACATCTCCTACAATCAGATATCACTCATCACATACATATAACCTACACGTCTCATACAATCAGATATCACCCATCACATACACATAACCTGCACATCTCCTACAATCATATGTCACTTACACATAACCTACACCCCTCATACAATCAGATATCACCCATCACATACACCCAACCTACGCATCTCATATAATCAGATATCACCCATAACATACTGTACACCTAACCTACATTTCTCATATAATCAGTTATCACTAATAACATACACATCATAACCTACACTTCTCATACAATCAGATATCACCCATCACATACAGCTAAACCAGGGGTGAACAAAAATAGAAAAAAACCTAGGAGCCAGGCAAAAATGCCCCAGCTTTCCTCCACGCCCTTATTTGTCATCATAACTGTATGCCCAGGACATACTTGAAAACGAGAGGTAACTCTCAATGTATTACTTCCTTGTAAAACATTTTATAAATAAATAAAACAGTCAATTATAAGTGGTGAATAAGCAGGAATCTTTATTCCAATCTCAAGGTTCTGTGCAATACATTAACGTGACCATGAGTGTCAGAGTATATGGTGTGACTGAACCCCTAACTGGGAAGTTTAGAGGCGGTCGCGACCGACCCGCAAAAGTGAGACTACCAGCGTCGCCTGGTCCACATCGACCCTAAGGGTATGCACACAATAATAAATCAACTAGCATGCATAACAGCACAAAATTGTTGAGAAATATTCTAATAGAAACAACTCGCAGTCTGCCTTCTGAACGATGAGTCCTGCAGGGGGCGCTCCCAGGAGGTAGTAGATCGGGAGAAACAACCCGATGCGGAATGGCCAGTGCACTGCAGATAAGCAAAGCTGGACGTGGTGACCGAAAAAATTGTATTATTAAATAAAATCCATAAATGTGGGGTACTGACAAGTCCTCTAATGCATTTCGCACGGCGGGGCGGGAGGCGGGGCTAGCGCGCCGACGTCACGGACTGCCATTGGCTTTTGGCAGTCACGTGAGCGGCCCTGCGCTTCCCTCAGCGGGAAAACTTAAATTTGTCTGTCGGCTGCGGAAGCGTGCGGAAGCGCAGTCTAAAGCCGTGCTGATAGGGATAATGTTTCCCCTCAGCGCGGTTCAGCACGGTCTTTTTGACCATGGCCCTGGCCTTAGCCTAAGGCTTCCACCGTCCGGGGGTGTGTCTATGGGCGGGCCAGTGACGTCACGGAGCTGGTTCGCCCTTATTAGGACCGGCCCTCCGCTCCCCTCAGCGCTGAAACGAACAATTTTTTGTCTGCTACACCTCCGCACGCCTGTGGAAGCGTGCGAGCCCCTGCTAAAGCCGCTCTCATAGCGGCTGTAGGGGCTCACTGACAAGCGTGAGCGCGGCTCAGCGCGGGTCAGCGGCTAAGCGCTGACCATGCCTGCGGCCTAATGCATTAAGCGGCGGCTGGTGATGTGACCGGAATGCGTCACTTGTAGCGACCAACCGACGAACTGTCAATAAGCCAAAGGTAAGCCGCAAGCACGGGTAGCAATACCACTGTGTAGGGAGTCTATAGGGACAAAGTCCAATACAAATCCAACGCGTTTTGTAGGACTAGTCTACTTCATCAGGGTAGATGAGTTCTTATGGGTGGTGTCTGGTGTCCTGAGCCACTCGCCTTGTGCAGATTGTCTCCTGCGTTCAGGGATAAAATCTGTGATGAGGTCTCTGCTCTGGCATCTGGCTTCCTGGGTTCAGGTATAAAACCTGCGACACAGTATCTTCTTTGGCTTCTGACACCCTGAACCACTTGTACTGTACAGAGTGTCTCCTTTATTCAGGAATGGAATCTGCGAGGAGATCTTTTCTCTGGCATCTGACACCCTGAGCCGCTCCACTGTGCAGTGTCCCCTGCGTTCCGCCGGACGCCCAGGAGAATCTTCCTGCAGAGCACTCCAAGATCTGCCTATTCGTCCATGTCAGACCACATTGGTGTGCGCTACTGCACACCTCTGCTCCTCCCTACAACTCACATACACCTTTCTCACTACTGAATCATCATTTACATATCACTGCTCAATTCAGACATATATCTAATTTACCTATCCATCCTCACAAACTGCTCACACATCACTTAAGACAGCCCACTTATCATTCCTCACCCACAGCTCAGCCCTATTTCCCACTCCACGCTCACCACTAACTCCTCATACACATGTCTCAGTTACTGCATTCCACTCATGTCACATACATTACTCACCGCTAAATGAAAACTCACAGCATTCACACCACTTCACTGCAACTACTCACACACATGTTCATCATTACTTCACTTACACTCAACACACCACTCTCACATTACTCATCCTCACTTCTCACACATCCCTACTCAAAAATTACACATTCACTTGGCACTCAAGAATTACTTAATCTACTCCTCTCAAGCAACTCTACTCATACAGTACTGCACACTCTTACCACAGGGGTCTCTGTGCTACATACCGCACAATGTGTTTTTGTTCTTTTTGTCCTTCTTCCCCTATCTACCACTTCTCCTTTGTCCAAATCTCTCTTCCACTCATTTGTCCTCCTAGCTCATTGTGTTCTTTATCTGCATGTGTTCCTCCCTTCTGTCCCATTTCCCATCTACCTCCTGAACCTGGCTCTTATCTCCTTTTCAGCAGTTCTGTTCTCACTCCTTTCCTTCCTTATTTCTCCTCATTTATTCTCACTTCTTTCTCTCCTTCCCTATACTCTTCCTTTTCCTCCTGTTTCCCCTCATCTTTTCTTTATGGCTTCCACTCCTTCTTTTCCATACCTATATAATCCCTTTCACCCCCCATTCTCCCCACCCCCCTCCACTTTGGTGCTGTGTGATGATGTCAGAGGGGTGCAGCCAGATATGCTGAGCTCCACTTCACCTTTACCAGCGATATGACTTCCTGATAACAGCCAGGGACCAGCACTTACACCCCCTCAGCTGTTGATTGGTTGTCTGGGATAGCGAAGGGGGGCCACTGATTGATACAATAAAACAGAACGAGGGTAGGAGAGTGAGGAGACGGGAGGACAGAGGAGACAGCACAGAGAGAGAAGAGAGTAAGATAGACAGCACAGAGGGATGGGAGGTAGGTACAGGGAAGGATAGACAGCACAGAGAAGAAGGAGAGAGGGATACAGAGAAGGAGGAGAGAGGGATACAGAAAAGGAGGAGAGAGGGATACAGAGAAGGATAGACAGCACAGAGAGGGATGGGAGGTAGGTACAGGGAAGGATAGACAGCACGGAGAAGGATAGACAGCACGGAGAAGGAAAGAGGGTAGTGAGAAGGATAGACAGCACAGAGGAGGAGAGAGGGACACAGAGAAGGTTAGACAGCACAGAGGAGGAGAGAGGGATACAGAAAAGGTTAGATTAGACAGCACATAGAAGGGGGAGAGAGGGATACAGAGAAGGTTAGACAGCACAGAGGAGGAGAGAGGGATACAGAAAAGGTTAGATTAGACAGCACATAGAAGGGGGAGAGAGGGATACAGAGAAGGTTAGACAGTACAGAGGAGAAGGAGACAGGGATACAGAGAAGGTTAGACAGTACAGAGGAGAAGGAGAGAGGGATACAGAGAAGGTTAGACAGCACAGAGGAGAAGGAGAGAGGGATACAGAGGAGGTTAGACAGCACAGAGGAGAAGGAGAGGGATACACAGAAGGTTAGACAGCACAGAGGAGAAGGAGAGAGGGATACAGAGGAGGTTAGACAGCACAGAGGAGAAGGAGAGAGGGATACAGAGGAGGTTAGACAGCACAGAGGAGAAGGAGAGAGGGATACAGAGGAGGTTAGACAGCACAGAGGAGAAGGAGAGAGGGATACAGAGGAGGTTAGACAGCACAGAGAGGGGAGAGGGAGGCTGCAGGTCGGTGCTTTGGCAGGCGAAGCGGCAGCTGGGAAGCGGATTGAAGGTGGGGGGAAGGAAATTGAGTCCGTGTCCGCAACCAGCTGGTGAGGGTATTGGGGGGAATGAAGCATCCTCTGCACGGGGACACCGACTGACAGGAGGAGAGAAGCACAGGCATACACTGCATTGTATTGGTAGGTACATAGTGGCGGCGGGATTTATGTGTATATAATGCTGCCGGCAGTGTACAGGGTGTATGTAGTATGTATATGTATATATTGCAGGCAGTGTACAGGGTGCAGTGTGTGTGTGTGTGTGTGTGTGTGTGTGTGTGTGTGTGTGTGTGTGTGTGTGTGTGTGTGTGTGTGTGTGTGTGTGTGTGTGTGTGTGTGTGTGTGTGTGTGTGTGTGTCTAGGATGCATACAGTGTACAACGTGCAGTGTTTATATGTGTATAGTGCAGACAGTGTACATTGTTTATATGTATATAGTGCAGGCAGTGTACAGTGTACATTGTTCATATGTATATAGTGCAAGCCGTGTAAAGGGTGAAATGCACTCCTGTAATATGCATATGATATGGCAGTGTACAGGGTACTGTGTTTATGTGTGTATGTCTAGGATGTGAGAGCTGTAATAAGATACATACAGTACTGTCAGTGTGCAGGATGTTGTGCGCACTGATTTAATATACATAGAGTGCAGGCAGTACTAGGACTGGGAGTGTGTGGCTTTGTATATCAGTACACAGCTGGTAACGCAAACTGTTTGCATGTTTATGTGCTTGTAACACTGGCATAATACGATAATTTGTGCCTGTGTATAGAAATGGCAGTGCCTAATTCTCTATTCATGTTGTGTATGTCTACATAACACATTATATATATATCCACGTTTTGTTTATATATATGTGTGTGTGTGTGTGTGTGTGTGTGTGTGTGTGTGTGTGTGTGTGTGTGTGTGTGTGTGTGTGTGTGTGTGTGTATATATATATATATATATATATATAGTGTATATAGTGTGTTCATATTTAGAGATATACAGTCTGCTTGAAGAACACCGTATAAGTGATTTCATTTATATGTATTTGTCTACATGAAGTGCCTTACAATAAAGACATAACATGTGAGGAGTTTAAGGCATCAGTGATTTGTGCCCTGTGTTTGTTAAGCATGTCTAATCGTGGCTTGAAAATGTATCTGTGACAGAGCACAACGTGTGTAATTATCATGGCGTGTCTCTTTGTATATAAAATATATTCAGTTGATTGTGGGAAAATGTACCTATTGAAAAAGCTTAATTGGCGGGTAAAAGTGTGTGTGTGTGTGTGTGTGTGTGTGTGTGTGTGTGTGTGTGTGTGAGATACAAACGTGAATACAAAGCTGTGTGTGTTTTGTGTAGCATGAATCTGTGTGCGAAGATTTCTGAATGGAGACTTGCCCATGAACATAAACCTGTGTGAGTCATAATATGCCTTTGTAAAATGGAAAGGTACTTAAACCACGTGTATATAAAATGGCTGATATCATATCTCTGTATAATGTATGCATTTATGTGCATAACTGTATTACATATATTCACATGTGCGTGTAATGTACATGTGAAGCATATGCTTGCATGGTAGTTAAATGTCCTAAAAACACATTTGCGAGTCAAATATACATGTAAAACATGTATTTGTCAGGGTAATATCTCTCTCTCTCTCTCTCTCTCTCTCTCTCTCTCTCTCTCTCTCTCTCTCTCTCTCTCTCTCTCTCTCTCTCTCTCTCTCTCTCTCTCTCTCTCTCTCTCTCTCTCTCTCTCTCTCTCTCTCTCTCTCTCTCTCTCTCTTTCTCTTTCTCTTTCTCTTTCTCTTTCTCTCTCTCTCTCTCTCTCTCTCTCATATGCTGGTGTCCAGTTGGTAAATGTGTATTTGTATGTAAAACATGCATGGATGTTTGTGAGGGAACGTGTTCAATTCGGTGCGTTTACTGTGTCTACATATACAGTACAGTAATGTGTGCTGCAGTGTGGAATGTGAGTGCAGGTATGTTACTATATATGGGGGTTATTTACTAAATTCTCCCGGCTGCCAAACTGGGGCAGTGTCTGCGCAAAGAACTGCACTAGATTTATCTAAGGAAAAACTCCCCTGGCTTTCAATGTGATTCCTTTGATGAATATGGCTTTGTTTTTTGCACTGGGTTTTCCCTGCCTTTGTAGCCGGGAGACTTTAGAAAATAGACCAGTATGTGCTTAAGTATGCGCCTATTTATGTGTATTTGTGGTGATTGTGTAATAGTGGGTATGCACATGCCCATGTATACACATGTAAATGTTTGTTTCTGCAGCTGTGCACCCGTGACTATGTCTTGTGTACAATAATCCACGCATGGAGTATATGTATTAAGATAAATGTAGAATAATTCTGAGGCAAATCCCGCCCCCCCCCCCCCAAAAAAAAAAACTTTTTTCCCCCAAAGTATTCCAGTTTTGCTTTCATACATAGATCCATGGTTTATCTTAGGAAGGGAGTGTCTATTTACCCTGCAACCGGCTCTGTAAACCTCCTCCCTCACCCTTATTTAGCTGGCAATGATTTCCTCCCAGGTTATTAGGACTCCGATAGTGCCAAGTAGACAGGCATATCAGGGTAAGTGTTTGGCTGAACACGTTTATTATTTACCCCGCTGCCGGTTAAAAGGCGGACTTGTAAGGAATGCCACTCTCACACTCCGTGTAAAATGCACGTTGTTTCTGTCTCTCTCCTCTCTGTGTCAATTAATTTCCATTGCTCTATCTGCCTCTCTATCATCCTCTATCCTCTATCATCCTCACATGACGTTTCCCCTTCGGTCCGGGTAGGATGTGGTCCCTGTGTGCATGTTTATTCTGTGCTGGGAATTTCAGCACCCTGGACAAGGACACACTGCACCTCCCCTTCCCTCCCCCTTCCCTCTCTCTCTGGCTGGAGGTGCCCTGACACAGATCCACTTCCTCAATGCCAAGACATCGAAACTGAGGACTTAAACATGACTTAATTGCAATAATAATAATAATAATAATAATAATAATAATAGTATTAATAAATGATTAGTAATAACATTACAAGGATTAGCTTTATGATGCAGGCATTGCCCTCTGCTGTTGGAAGCTGTAACACACATTAAATTGTAAGCTCTTAGGGACATGCATTGATTGGGCCCATTTTGTTGCACTAGATGCATTACAGCCTATAGTGTGACACTATAATCATGATATTAATAAAAGATACACATTATTGATACTGATTGCTCTGTGTCTGTTCTCCACAGGATTGACGTGGGGAGATTAAGCATAATTGCCTGCTAGGGGTGCTCTGAGCACACTTTCCACCACACAAGCTACGATGGCATGTCTGCATGACACCCGCACGCCCTCCCCCTCTTTCGCCAGCCTGCTATCCGATGGACCGATCCGACGACTGGACCCTGATACCCCTCCTGGCTGCACCCCAGAACAGGAGCTGACCCCCACACAGTGTGTGCTGCGTGACATGGTGCGCCCTGAGGGAGGGGCACCTCCCAGCGAGGACTCATCCCCCCTCACCTACAGTGTGCCCCAAGACCCACAAGAACCAGAGGACAGAGGTGGTGGTGCAGCAGGGGGGCCTGGAGAAGACCGGCCATGCCGGGCACTAGGGGAGGGGCGCGTGCAGTGCCAGGCAGGAGCTGGATTCCTGGGGGGGCTCTTTGGGTGTCTGAGACCCGTCTGGGCAATGATTGGGAAAACCTATTCCACTGAACACAAGCATCAAGAGGGTAAGTGACAGGGAGAATGGGGGGTGGGGGGATAATAACACGGGGAGAGGTGGAGAGAGGGCAAAGGGAGGGGACAGGGGAGCAGGAAGAATGAACGAAAACAAAGAAGGGAGAGACAAGGATGGGGAGAAATACAGATAAGATGACCAATGGGAAGCAGAGAGGTGTATATAATGAAAAAGGGGGAAAACAGTTTAAATGAGATGGGTGGTTAGTGGAAGGGAAATAGAAAAATGATGGATGAGGTTCAAAACAGTGGTGAAAGGAAGAGCAATGAGGAAGAAGGGGGACAGGAGGAGGAGAGGAGCAGGTAGGACAAGAGAAAAATGTGAAGGATGAACGTTAAGTGATAATATCTCTATCTCTGTTCCCTGTTTTGTCTCTCTCTTTCTTTTCTCACCTTAAAGACTCCTGGGAGGTTCCATTCGAGGAGATCCAGGATCTGCAGTGGGTGGGAAGTGGAGCACAGGGGGCTGTCTTCCTAGGGAAGTTTCATGGGGAGGAAGTGGCAGTGAAGAAAGTGCGAGAGTTTAAAGAGACGGATATCAAACATCTTCGGAAACTCAAGCACCCCAATATCATCACCTTCAAGTGAGCAATGACTGGAACTCAGTCACCAGACACAACCCCACAATTCACTGCACCCCCAGACACAACTTCTATTCCCACAGACACATCATCACCGTGCTGAGCCCCTCCTCTTACACATAACACCAGAGACCTAAACTTGTCCATCCTCTCAGACATAACACCAGAGTACTAAGCCCCTCCTCTCTTAGTCACAACACCTGAGTAATAAGCTTTTTCTAGACAGAACATCCCTCTATTGACACAGCACCATAACACCAAGGCACCAAAATATAGCAACACCACCCTGAGGCCATGGCCAGTGCAAGGGTATTTGGCACCCTAGGCGAACCTTCAGCCTTGCGTGCCTCCCCCTCCACACCACCCCCCCCACCCCACCACCAATCTCCTCCACAATTAACTTTTAGATTTAAAAAAAATGTATGCTCACATTCTCTCCCACCCCCTCCCATTCTCTCTAATTCATCCCAATTCTGTCCCTCTCCCCTTCCCCCCCCATTCTCTCTCCCACCCCCATCTCTCTCCCTCCTACCCATTCTCTCTCCCTCATCCTCTCTGCCTCCCCTCCCCATTCTCCCTCTTGCTCTCTTCCCATTCTTCCCCCCCCCCCCCCCCCGTATGTAAAAATCCCTACCTGGCTGTGGAGTGGAGTTGTCCTCTGCCACCATCCTCTGCAGCCCTCCTTCTGTGCTCACGCTGCCATTCTGTGCCGCTGCCCCCCAAAATATGCCGCCCTATGTGACCACCTAGTTTGCCTTTGTCTAGAACTGGCCCTTTACACAGCACCATAATACTGAGGCACCAAGACATAGAAACACAATACTGGGGCAGCAGACACAACACTGCAGGGCAATGGGACACAGCTTATTCTTTGCATATTTATGTTCTATGCTGCGTCTGCCATCACTGCTGTTTATAGTATTCATTACCCTTTTAGTGAAGAAGTGCACTCTCAATTGGCCCTCAGTTTACGTCTTCAATGCCTGAACACGACACCTTTTGTAACACCACTGGGCATCTTAGAAGCTGTATAATACTTCCACGTATTTCTTTAGTTGCAGGGTTAGGTCTTAACATGTCTGATAAGGTTTATAAACAATACATAGTGATAATAATAAGAACATAGCATTTTAGTTAACCTTGTTGCATCCACTATGTCTAGCATACTTTATTAAATGCCCTCTAAATGTGTCGTCTTAATACCAAATAGCCCAACCATAGACTCCAAGCTCCTCCCTGTGACTGCTTTCTCCTTGTCCTTTCTAGGGGTGTGTGCACACAAGCTCCCTGTTTCTGCATCCTGATGGAGTTTTGTGCTCAGGGGCAGTTGTATGAAGTGCTGCGTGCTGGGAGAAAAGTCACCCCCTGCTTACTCGTGGACTGGTCAATGGGCATCGCGGGGGGAATGAACTATCTGCACCTCCACAAAATCATCCACCGTGACCTGAAGTCACCTAAGTGAGTGTCTCTGCCTCTATTATGCATGATGATTCATACACTAAAAGTAGATCGCTATCATTTATTATAAACAAAGTAAACTGTACAGAGACCTTATAATAGATGCTGATCAAAAAAGGGTAGCAATAAGTAATTCATTTGTCCGGATGAATGTCTTTCCATAGGACCAAAATGTTGACACCTCTTATTAGTGGTTTTCTATACTAATGAACTACGGAGCACTTGAAAAATGTTATGTGATTCTTTGTAACACCTTCAAAATGTATTGTGACTTTGTGGAAGCCTAACCCACTTATTTTATGTACATGAAAATACTATTGCTTTGGTAGGGCTTATATATATTTTTAAATAAAGGAACACATTTATATTTATGTATAATCCATACATTAGAAATATAACATCGAATAGCCTTTTTAATATATTAATTAAAAAATATGAAGAAATAAAATGTCTTTATGTTGGAAAGTAAAACCTCCACCATTACCACACTTGAGTTAGGGAGCCCTGAGTAACCTTGTGTGGAACCCCGAGGTTTCAAGGAACACAGGTTGTGAACCACTGCTTTATATTACACTTCTGTGCATTGGCAACATGTTGCAGTCAATGGGGAAGAGGGGAGAGGGAAGGGGGGTAGGAAAGGGAATATCCTGCTCAGCTCAAAATAGACTTACTAGGGAGGTGCTATCAGGGTAAAATATATGCGTGTGGGGGCGAAGGGGACAAGAGCATTGCTAAAAGGTAGGTGCAGGTAGGTCTATCCTGGTGGCCAAACTGTTATAACAGGGCATAGGAAGACCCCAAGCAAATAGCATGCACTCACGATTGAAGTGTTTGGCAACCGCTTCCTGTGAAATGATCACATCCCTAAGTGCATACGTGATGTGCCCTTAACCAGTGTGGATGCAAGACCTGATATTTTTATGTTTGCATATTTGATTACATTAATAAAAGTTTATTATTTTCTTTCAGTAGGGTTGAGTGCATCACATAGGGTTCTTGTCCCCTTCTCCCCCACACGCATTGGCAACATGTGCCTGTTTATCACCTTTTATGCTGTTTCAAGCAACTGATTTGCCACCTGTTTAGAGAGCACCGACACCTATAACATACATGGTAGGGTGCCCCGTTGGCATAGCCTGCCTTATTGCTCTGGCAGTTATATTATTCCATGTTATTGCAAAAATGGCTTTTACTGTACGTGCATTTGTTTTATGTACAGCTCTGATAGGAATTGTGCCAGCAGTCCCATCCCAAATTAATTGACATAACTGTTATATTACTGTAAAGACAATGAAGTACCCGATACAATGTAGTAGGAGTGTGTAGGTGGAAAAGCTTATGCTTGCCCCTGGCTGCTTTGTACCTCTTCTTGTTATATATGGATGGCATAACATATTATATAAATGTAGGTATTGGCTGGACGGTGCTTCTGTGCCGGGTTCTGGGGTTGGAGCCTCTGTGTCATCTTGCTTAACACTCCATTGCCTACAGCATGCTGATCACATATGACGACTTGGTGAAAATATCAGACTTTGGCACTTCCAAGGAGCTGAGCGACAAGAGCACCAAGATGTCCTTTGCGGGTACAGTGGCATGGATGGCACCAGAGGTGATACGCAATGAGCCTGTCTCTGAGAAGGTAGACATCTGGTGAGTGGATGAACAAGTTGTACTAATCATTGGTGGTAATAAAATATCTTGGTGGGGTGTGAAGTTGGGTAGAGGAACCACAGGAAAGCATGTGGCAAGTCTGCATGGAACATTTGTGTCCTGTGCTAACATAGCAGAAACTTTACAGGTGAGTCATACTTAGTGCTGGGACTTTAATACATACTTGTAGATGGCAGACAAGGATGATGTGGTTCATCTGCTCTGCCCAATGTCCTATTCTCACTATATTTCTGCAAACCATACTCAACGTCTGCTTAATTTCTCACATAAATTCTAATAATTCCTATGAGTTATGTTGCTGTATTTTCCACCAAAATCACAAGTGGGAGTCTGTTGTATGCACCTGACACACGCAGTGAAGAATTGCTTTTTCGTTACAACCTCTAAGGGGTTTAACATGCCACAACTCAGGCTGATTGTTTACAAACCCATTCACTTGACTTCCCCGCTTTTCGGTTTCCTCTATCTCTGCGTTTTCAAACCTTTGGTGCAAGAACCATGTTTACAGGAAGTTCTACGAAATGGTACTCAGCATCAACAAGCCATGTGGTTTGTAAGACTCAGGTTATGGAATACAGAAAAACAGAAGCAAAGAGAAAGCAAGCTGAATATTCACTGAATAAAGGCACTATATGGTGAAATTCTAGTGAATAAATACATTTGGAGAAGAAGTGTACAAAGGTGTAGGATATGCATAGACTATTAATATATGACAAGCCTTTAAATATTTGGTATTAGGGATGTTCAATAAGACAACAAGGTTGGTAACTGCTGGTCTGTCTCCCCGTAGGAGATGTGCGCAGAGGGTAAAACACCAGAGACGTTTAAGGAGAAATAAACATAGGCTTTATTAACCAGCAGCTTTAAACAGACACAAAATTAGAGCAGAAAATAATAACCAGGCCTAACCTCTTGTAGGGAACTGACTAACATTTCAGCAGTCCCTATCTAAGGGCTGGGAGGCTAGGCCTCTTACCAACCTTTGACAGTCCAAAGAGAAGTACCCATAGGCAGGGTGCTCTCCACATCGGTCCAGGATCTGTGGTGGTGTCTGTGGGGGTTCCCTCCGGCGGGTTCCAGGGATCGGTGTTCCTTGGAACAGAGATTCTCTCTTCCCCTGGGATCTCTCTGACAGCACAGACTCTCCCTGTGATAGACATCCCATGCAGTCTGTGCAGCAGGCTTGATGAGCCAGGTGGAGACTGGTCAATGAACTCCTGCTGAAATTAACCAGCTCCCTGCTGGACTTATCAGCAAAACACAGGCTTGATTTGCCTTTTAGACAAGGGAAATGCCTTTTTGCAATCCCTTGTATTCAATATTGACCAGCACACTCCTTACTTGCCAAAAGTGTAGATCAGACACTCCATTTTCTCTCCCCGTGCAGTCTCTAGTTAGTGCAACATCCTGCAAACAGCTGCTTGCAGCTACTCCCTGCCATTTGCTGTCGCAGGTCAGGATCTGTGAATAAAAGTCACTAATGTTGTTATTTTGGTTCGCTGTAGATCAAGTCGCACAGCCCCTGGATGCATGAAATAGATAAAGCATTAGGACAATGCAGCACATGCTCCTTTAGCAGCAAAGGGGTTACGTTACTTCATTAGAAAGGTGACATTCCCTCCTGCCAGTGTGACAGTCCCTCCTGCCAGTGTGACAGTCCCTCCTGCCAGTGTGACAGTCCCTCCTGCCAGTGTGACAGTCCATCCTGCCAGTGTGACAGTCCCTCCTGCCAGTGTGACATGCTGGGAGTTCTGCGGAACACGGAGCTGGCAGTTTCTCTGCAGGCAGCAGCCTTATAACACCGCTCCTCTGGGGAAAATAAAATGTCAGACACCTGGCCGTTTGCCCAGTCACAGGGTCCAAAGAGCCCAAGACTCAGTGTTTTCACTTCATTACACTAGTCATTTTTTCCGCTAAGTGTTGGGAAGCAGGAAGCTGGGACTGGGAGAGAGGAGGAGGAGGAGGAGTGCTTGGTGATACCCGGAGGGAGAGAGGAAAACCCTTTTATCATGTTAACCCCTGCTTCACTGCCATTTACTTGCAGGGTGTTGTAAGCCCTCTGACAGTAAGTTGGTAAAGAAAGAAAGCTGACCTGTTGTCATTATTTCTTTCATTAATATAATTGTATTTGCACTGACGGTCTGCAGCCCGGGTAGGGAAGAGGAGATACTTTGGTGATTGTACTAATGTGCCCATAGGTGTTGTGCCTGCGAATTGCATGAGACAGTTATGAAGTTGGCATTTTTTTCCGTATCATTTTATAATATAATTTAAGCTCTCCGCAATGCACCGTAGTCCCCACTGGCAGTGAAAAGGTTAACTGTGCCAATTTCGTACATTAACCACCACACTGCTGGAGTGTCCTATACAGTGGCAGGCTTACCTTTTTGCTGCCTTTCCCCCCCCCCCCCCTCCGCAGCGTAGGGATGTCACGGTGGCATGTGATGCCACGTTGTCATGGCAATGTGCCATCACGTGAGTTGCGGCGTCATTTCAAGTCAGGTGACCAAGTCAGAATGATGGGAAATCCACCCCATGTCCGTTAGTAGTGCATTGTGTAGCAGTTGTGAGTGGGTTAAGTCACCATCATAAATCTCCCGCACACGTGAGTGTTAATCATCAAATCATGACACCTTTCTATTACGGATCTATGTTATACATGTGCATGTGTGTGCTTGTGGGTATGTTTACACACTGTATGCTTGTATGTTAATCTAGTAGGATTCTTTTTCTTAAGATTAATATACTACACCATAACATAACGATTGATGCATGTTCACTGAATTATTTTTAATATCACAAGCTTATGGGGTTTTTAGACTCCAAATTTCCATACATTTGCCAAAAATAACCCCATAACATAATAGGAATCAGTTCGGAAAGTTTTTCCCCTCCAGTTTTCTGCCCAAAAGAACAGTAAATGTCTCTTATTATGCGTTTACACTTGAAAAAAGAGAGTAGGAAGGGCATGTCATATGATACATCAGGGTTTTTCAACCATGTTCTCCACAGATACCTAAAGGGTTACATGCAATTTTTAGCTCATTTGAAAAATGTTCCAAATACAGAAGAATTGACAATGCATCTGATCTCAGACGTGCTATTAGATAGGGTTGAGGTTCCTTACATTGCATCTGATATCAGACGTGCTATTAGATAGGGTTGGGGTTCCCCAGGCATACCTAAAGGGTTCCCTGCAATTTTCAGGTCATTGAAAATTGTACCAAATACAGAAGAATTTACAATGAATCTGATCTCTGACATGCTATTAGAGAGGGTTGGGGTAACTTACAATGCATCTGATCTCCGACACACTATGAGAGAGGGTTGGGGTTCCTTACAATGCATCTGATCTCAGACGCGCTATTAGAGAGGGTTGGGGTTCCTTACAGTACATCTGATCTCAGGCGCGCTATTATAGAGGGTTGGGGTTCCTTACAATGCATCTGATCTCAGACGCGCTATTAGAGAGGGTTGGGGTTCCTTACAATGCATCTGATCTCAGACGCGCTATTACAGAGGGTTGGGGTTCTGCAGAATCCCCCAATGTAATTATAGGGCTCCTTAACCAAAAAAAGTTTTGAAACCACGGTGATACATTAAGAATGCAAAACATGTTACTGTGGACCAGTATTTTCCAGAGGAGAAGAAAAAAATCAGATAAGGCACTAAAGGCAGACCCAGATAGATGTAACTAAATACTATTTTATTAAAAGTGCAGTAGTGTACATATGCAAAGCAAAGACAAGCAGAGTTCAAAATTAACTGGACCTAAAGTTTTATTGCAGGTAAAACAAAGGAGCAGACTGTGTAAGGCTTCATCCATAGTGCAGGCTACGGCGCGAAACAAACACTAGGACGGCAATGTAGTAGTGCTTAGTGTGCGCACACTAGCGCGTGCACATGTGCTACAGGGAGAGCGGCGCTTCGCGATACAAACAAGTTTGTTTTGCAAGTGTGACACTGGGATGCCTGAGAGTGCGGAAGCTAGCGCTTTCCACTATGGACGAAGTCTAAGTTTCTACCCCTCTTATTCAGTGTATAAGAACAGGGCTAACTCCTAGCCTACAATACACAACTTCTATTGATGCATTCATTGTTATCAATGCATTATTCCACTTCTCACGGCACTGAATAGGGGCATGATTCTATGTCACACATTTATTGGATAACCAATGTTTCAGACACAAGCGTGAAGGCCACACAGGTTGCTTGTCCAATCACACATCTAGAAAAGCATCACAAAGAGGTATAGCTGTAGGATGAGTGCAGCTGAAAATAAAACTTACAGTGTCATGTTAAACACTATCACTAGCCATATAACTCAGCCTTCACACACATGTAGGCTGTGGCTTAATCAGATTTTATCTGGTATTACTTCTGTTACGTGAAAATGCCGATAACAAGTAAGTGAAGCAAAAAAAAGAAAGAGAGTAAAGAAAAAGAGTAAAGCTCAGTAACCTGCCAAACTGATTAAAACAATGACAACAAATAGGTAATTGACCTATGGTCCATGCGCTTGAGGCTCCACTGCCCATAAAAGTCCTGATGAAGAGCTAATTGTCAAACACTGGCTTGTTTCTGCAAAAGCACCAGTTTGATCGTTTATTGAAGGAACAACAAACCAATTTGATTTTATTTGTGATATTTGTATTATTTCTATTCAGGGAATAACCATTCCCACACGGGGGGGGGTTCTGTATCATGGCCGATTCTGATATTAAATTGAGGCTGAGATTCGTTTGGTTCCTGTATCACTTACTGCCAATTTATTCAGCCATATCGCCCTTCTCTTAACCCCTTTGCACCTGCATGTGATTTTGGGAGTGGGTGTGAGCAGAAATTGGAAGTTGGGTACCAGTTTGAGGTAGAGAATGGGATGAATCAAATAATACGTGTGGGGACCTCTCTTTGTTTCCCCTTTTACCTGTTACAAAAATTTGCACCAAGTCTGAGATAAGCCATTCCTAGATAACAGACCAATGTGACAGGTATGGGACTTAATGAGCAAACTTTCTACATTGGACACTGTAGCAAAGGGAAAAGGACAATGTTGTGTGTCTAGACACAATTCCCATGAGATTGATAAGTAGACCCCATATACAGCTATGTATCAAGCCACCTTCATGAGCTCTGGTGCAATGACAGCGTTCTCATTTTCTCTGGTATTGTCGTGTCACATGGAAGAATGTGCTCCCATCTCCGTTACTAACATGGTGCCAGGGGTACAGGTCCCAAATCATCAGTATGGGGTGTGTGGCCAAAACCTCTTACTTAGGGCCTTGCTCCTTGCACACAAAGAATATACTAGGAGAGCATTATGTAATGAGGATTTCCGGTGTTGTGTAGCCTGTAATGGGAAGCTGCCTGACATTATGTCATTAAAGCAACACTTCCTGTGCAGTAACCTTTGGAAGTGGACACTGTTCAGACTTCAGAACTATAACACTAGTATATGTGCTTCATCTATCTGTCTGTATCTATCATTTATCTGTCAGTTATTTCTTCTTTTTTGTTTTCTCTCGCTCTGTCTTCGCATCCTTTATCCCCCCTCCCTCTCTTTCTCTCACACACTTTCTCTCTCTTCCACTCTCTCTTCCCTCCCCCTCTCTCTTTCATCATCCTTCTTTCTCCTTCTTTGTTTTATCCCTTCAGTAATTCACTGCAAGCTCTGAAGGGGGGGGGGGGGAGGTGGGTCATTATCACTGCTACATAGGGACAGGCCGTGTTTCCATGGAGATGGGCCACAGGATGGGTGGGGGACTAGGGTCCATCTGTCAGAGTGTGACCTCTCCTGAAAGGGCAGCATCACAATATATCCCCACCCTGCACCCGCACACACGCGTGTGCACACACACACACACACACACACACACACACACTTCGCTCTCATCTGCACTAAATAAGCTTCCCGAGGACATGCTGCAGATGGGACCTCGTCTCCTGCAGGCTCTGTCTAATCAAGACAGGGATTAGTCATTTCATTAAGAGCTGTAAATAAATGTACTGAAATACATACCTATATGCTATATTAGAAACACACAGATTCACAGTTATATACACACATACATATATTTATACATACACACTTATATTTTATATGAAAACAAAATGGCTGTGTGTGTATATGTGTGTGTGTATATATATATATATATATATATATATATGTGTGTGTATATATATTATGTATATATGTGTATATATATATATATAATCAAAAAAATAATAATATATATATATATATATATATATATATATATATATATATATATACATAAATAAAAGGGTCTACATTTACTGTTATTGCACCCAAAAGTCAGTGTGACCACCTGTAAGAATAAATTGCTTATTTACCATGGTACCAACTATTTTTAGCAGAATAAAATCAAGGAACCCAAGCAAATAAAACGTATATTAAAATGAGAGACATGCTTGTTTCCTAGGCCTTGTTTTTTGCTGCTAAAACATGTTGAAAGATGTGAGGAATACGCTGGCTCTAGTAGTTCATAAGGAAGAAAGCCTCAGGAGGGGATATTTCTCACACTGCTTCTCCCAGTCTTTAAAACATCTCCCAGAGCCAAAGTGTACTAAGCAGGGGAGCCTGGTTCATATTCCAGTGTCAGCTCCTGTGACTTTGGGCAAGTCACTTTATCTCCCTGTGCATCAGACACCCCAAAAATAGATTGTAAGCTCTACGGGACAGGGACTTAGGTCTGCAAAAATGCTATGTACAGCGCTATACAAGAAAAAAACTAATATTATTATGTCTGGGCTATTAATGCCTTTCTTCCCCAAAATCTGACACCTACACGTATCTTTAATCTATGTTTTGAAGTTACATAGTTGCATAGCTACCTAGTAGATGAGGTTGAAAAAAGACATGCGTTTATCAAGTTAAACCTATGTTAAATTTAGATGACAGATACTTATCCTATATTTGTACTAAAAGTATATTGATCCAGAGGAAGGCAAACAAAAAACCCCAGTGACATATCATCCAATGATATTTCATAAGGGGAAAAATAAATTCCTTCCTGACTCCAAGAATTGGCAATCAGATTACTCCCTGGATCAACATCCTTCCCATGTTTACTTACTTGGTATTTCCCTGTATACATTTTTTCAAAAAAGATGTCCAACCTTTTTTTGAAGATATCTATTGTATCGGCCAGAACAGTCTCCATGTGTAATGAATTCCACATTGTAACTGCC
Source organism: Ascaphus truei (assembly GCF_040206685.1). Lineage (NCBI taxonomy): Eukaryota > Metazoa > Chordata > Amphibia > Anura > Ascaphidae > Ascaphus > Ascaphus truei. Next base: position 347,045,340 of record NC_134485.1, read on the forward strand.
CTTACTGTAAAGAACCCTTTCCTTTGTTGCTGGTGAAATCTCCTTTCCTCCAACCTTAAGGGATGAGCCCAAGTCCTTAGTAGTGCCCTTGGGATGAATAGTTCTTTTGAAAGGTCCTTGTATTGTCCCCGAATATATTTGTATATAGTTATAATAACCCCTCTTAGACACCTCTTTTCTAATGTAAATAAATCTTATTTAGCAAGCTTCTCTTCATAAATCAGATTATTCATCCCATGTATTAATTTGGTGGCTGTTTTCTGCAGTTTTTCCAGTTTCATAATGTATTTTCTAAGAAGTGGTGCCCAAAACTGTGCTCCATATTCACGGTGCGGTCTTACTAATGCTTTATAGGGAGACATAATTATGTTTACTTCCCTTCCATCCATTCCTCTTTAATGCAAGTAAGATCGTGATTATGTAAACATCGTGTGCTGAGATATGGGAGGGAGTTCATTTTCTCTGGTTACTTGTTTTTATCTGTTGTTACTGTGTGTTCAAAAAGTGTCCTTATCTTTATTGGCTCTCTGACAAGGATGGGTGGAGTATAGGGGAATAAAAGGTAACACTTGATTCCCAAACACTCCTCCATTCAGAGGCGCCAAAGAAAAATTAATTATGGTTAATTTCCAAAGAAACAAAAGCATCCAACTCCTTGCTTTGGGCATGGTTGCATTTGTAAAGGAAGCCATTTGGATTGTCACATTTGTTATAAAATATTGTTGTGTGGTCCTTGATGGTACCATTAAACTGCAGGTATTCTGACTAATAGAGATGAGGTGTGTCCGTTTACCATTTAAAGACATATTTCATGGGAATTCCCATTGCCTCAGCCTGCTGCATTAAGCAGCTTGTACATAAAAACCAGGGCTAACGAATACAGATTTAAAACCAGAGACAGAACATGAAACACAGACAGAGCCCAGTGCTACATCCAATGACACAGATACACGGTACCGTGTCTAAATATATATATATATGCTCGGTACCGTGTATCTGTGTCATTGGATGTGCACTGAGCTCTGTCTGTGTTTCATGTTCTGTCTCTGGTTTTAAATATATATTGCCATGCTCAGTAGCACTCCTCTTTAACACTTATACGCATATATATATATATATGTGTATATATATATATATATATATATATATATATATATATATGTTGTGGCTATTTTGGGGGTTCAATATGAGCTTATAGGGGTCCTGTATGTCTAACCAATACAGAGCCAGCAAGCCACTCAAGGACATTGGCTTTATGCTTTTGAATTCTCACTCCTTGTCTCTCTTTCTCCCCCTACTGATAAATGTGCATTATCCTCCGAACAACTATATGGAATGTAACACCTTTACTGTACATCAATGGCATGTGACGGAATTGAATAGTGACTGTTGCCTCTTTCCTTCTCCCTCACTCCATCTCTCTCCATTTATTTAATCCCTTCTATTTCTTCTTAATATCTCTCTATATCCTTCTTCCTGTTGTTCTTCCAATCTCTAAGAGTCTCTCTTTTCCTCCCAACCCTCTTTCTTTCACAACCTTTGCTTTTCTTGTTTTGTCTCTCACACGTTTTCTTCTCCTGTCCTCTGGGTCGGTTTTCTTGTCTTTCTCTCTGTCTCCTCCCTCTCCCCTTTGTTAGAATAAAAAGAAGCAGTCACATGGACACAAATATTCCATCCACCCCCATGTGTGCTACTCACAGCATTACTGGGGTCAGGGGTTAAAGGCAGAAGAAGAGACAAATAATTAATCCATGCACCAGCTGCACCATCACTTTCCCCCACGAGACCCATCTTGCTAACCCTTCCATGCTAGAGAAGAAAATCATTCACCCACATCCTTTGTTACTATAACATACTTAACTCCTTTGTCCTTGTTGGCTATAACATACACAGCTACATTATCTACTACTTGTGTATGATATGCAGTTGCCATCTCCCCACTGTGTACTACAAGATGCACAGCTGTGCCTCAGTCTGCTCCCCTCTAAAGATATCTGATTTTGTTTCTCTCTCTCTCTCTGTCCCTCAGGTCTTTCGGGGTGGTTCTGTGGGAGCTGTTAACTGGAGAGATCCCATATAAGGACGTGGATTCCTCGGCCATAATCTGGGGTGTGGGCAGTAACAGTCTGCACCTTCCTGTGCCGTCCAGCTGCCCAGATGGATTCAAGCTCCTCCTAAGACAGTGCTGGTGAGTGCAGGACCTCTTATCTAATTACATGTGAATGTAGGACCTCTTATCACATTACATGTGAATGTAGGACCTCTTATCCCATTACATATGAGTACAGAACTTCTCTTCTCATTACATGTAAGTGCAGGGCCTCTCCTTCCTTATATGTGAGTACAGAACTTCTCTTCTCATTACATGTGAGTGCATGGCCTCTCCTTCCTTATATGTGAGTACAGAACTTCTCTTCTCATTACATGTGAGTGCAGGGCCTCTCCTTCCTTACATGTGAGTACAGAACTTCTCTTCTCATTACATGTGAGTGCAGGGCCTCTCTTCTCATTACATATGAGTACAGAACTCCTCTTCTCATTACATGTGAGTGCAGGGCCTCTCATTCCTTACATGTGAGTGCATGGCCTCTCTTCTCATTACATATGAGTGCAGGACCTCTCTTCACATTACATGTGAGCGCAGGACCTCTCTTCTCATTACATATGAGTGCAGGACCTCTCTTCTCATTACATGTGAGTGCAGGGCCTCTCTTCTCATTACATGTGAGTGCAGGACCTCTCTTCTCATTAAATGTGAGTGCAGGGCCTCTCTTCTCATTAAATGTGAGTGCAGGACCTCTCTTCTCATTAAATGTGAGTGCAGGACCTCTCTTCTCATTAAATGTGAGTGCAGGACCTCTCTTCTCATTACATGTGAGTGCTGGACCTCTCTTATCCTTACATGTGAGTGCAGGACCTCTCTTCTCATTACATGTGAGTGCAGGACCTCTCTTATCCTTACATGTGAGTGCAGGACCTCTCTTCTCATTACATGTGAGTGCAGGACCTCTCTTATCCTTACATGTGAGTGCAGGACCTCTCTTATCCTTACATGTGAGTGCAGGACCTCTCTTCTCATTACATGAGCGTGCAGGACCTCTCTTCTCATTACATGTGAGCGCAGGACCTCTCTTCTCAATACATATGAGTGCAGGACCTCTCTTCTCATTACATGTGAGTGTATGGCCTCTCTTCTCATTACATGTGAGTGCAGGGCCTCTCTTCCCATTACATCTGAGTGCAGGACCTCTCTTCTCATTAAATGTGAGTGCAGGGCCTCTCTTCTAATTACATCTGAGTGCAGGACCTCTTTTCTCATTAAATGTGAGTGCAGGACCTCTCTTCTCATTAAATGTGAGTTCAGGACCTCTCTTCTCATTACATGTGAGTGCAGGACCTCTCTTCTCATTACATACGAGTGCAGGACCTTTCTTCTCATTACATGTGAGTGCAGGGCCTCTCTTCTCATTACATGTGAGTGCAAAACCTCTCTTCTCATTACATGTGAGTGCAGGACCTCTCTTCTCATTACATCTGAGTGCAGGACCTCTCTTCTCATTAAATGTGAGTGCAGGACCTCTCTTCTCATTACATGTGACTGCAGGACCTCTCGTCTCATTACATGTGACTGCAGGACCTCTCGTCTCATTACGTGTGAGTGCAGGACCTCTCTTCTCATTACATCTGAGTGCAGGACCTCTCTTCTCATTAAATGTGAGTGCAGGGCCTCTCTTCTCATTACATCTGAGTGCAGGACCTCTCTTCTCATTAAATGTGAGTGCAGGACATGTCTTCTCATTACATGTGACTGCAGGACCTCTCTTCTCATTATGTGTGAGTGCAGGACCTCTCTTTTCATTACGTGTGAGTGCAGGACTTCTCTTCTCATTACATGTGAGCGCAGGACCTCTCTTCTCAATACATATGAGTGCAGGACCTCTCTTCTCGTTACATGTGAGTGTATGGCCTCTCTTCTCATTACATGTGAGTGCAGGGCCTCTCTTTTCTCATTACATCTGAGTGCAGGACCTCTCTTCTCATTAAATGTGAATGTAGGACCTCTTATCTAATTACATGTGAATGTAGGACCTCTTATCACATTACATGTGAATGTAGGACCTCTTATCCCATTACATATGAGTACAGAACTTCTCTTCTCATTACATGTAAGTGCAGGGCCTCTCCTTCCTTATATGTGAGTACAGAACTTCTCTTCTCATTACATGTGAGTGCATGGCCTCTCCTTCCTTATATGTGAGTACAGAACTTCTCTTCTCATTACATGTGAGTGCAGGGCCTCTCCTTCCTTACATGTGAGTACAGAACTTCTCTTCTCATTACATGTGAGTGCAGGGCCTCTCTTCTCATTACATATGAGTACAGAACTCCTCTTCTCATTACATGTGAGTGCAGGGCCTCTCATTCCTTACATGTGAGTGCATGGCCTCTCTTCTCATTACATATGAGTGCAGGACCTCTCTTCACATTACATGTGAGCGCAGGACCTCTCTTCTCATTACATATGAGTGCAGGACCTCTCTTCTCATTACATGTGAGTGCAGGGCCTCTCTTCTCATTACATGTGAGTGCAGGACCTCTCTTCTCATTAAATGTGAGTGCAGGGCCTCTCTTCTCATTAAATGTGAGTGCAGGACCTCTCTTCTCATTAAATGTGAGTGCAGGACCTCTCTTCTCATTAAATGTGAGTGCAGGACCTCTCTTCTCATTACATGTGAGTGCTGGACCTCTCTTATCCTTACATGTGAGTGCAGGACCTCTCTTCTCATTACATGTGAGTGCAGGACCTCTCTTATCCTTACATGTGAGTGCAGGACCTCTCTTCTCATTACATGTGAGTGCAGGACCTCTCTTATCCTTACATGTGAGTGCAGGACCTCTCTTATCCTTACATGTGAGTGCAGGACCTCTCTTATCCTTACATGTGAGTGCAGGACCTCTCTTCTCATTACATGAGCGTGCAGGACCTCTCTTCTCATTACATGTGAGCGCAGGACCTCTCTTCTCAATACATATGAGTGCAGGACCTCTCTTCTCATTACATGTGAGTGTATGGCCTCTCTTCTCATTACATGTGAGTGCAGGGCCTCTCTTCCCATTACATCTGAGTGCAGGACCTCTCTTCTCATTAAATGTGAGTGCAGGGCCTCTCTTCTAATTACATCTGAGTGCAGGACCTCTTTTCTCATTAAATGTGAGTGCAGGACCTCTCTTCTCATTAAATGTGAGTTCAGGACCTCTCTTCTCATTACATGTGAGTGCAGGACCTCTCTTTTCATTACATACGAGTGCAGGACCTTTCTTCTCATTACATGTGAGTGCAGGGCCTCTCTTCTCATTACATGTGAGTGCAAAACCTCTCTTCTCATTACATGTGAGTGCAGGACCTCTCTTCTCATTACATCTGAGTGCAGGACCTCTCTTCTCATTAAATGTGAGTGCAGGACCTCTCTTCTCATTACATGTGACTGCAGGACCTCTCGTCTCATTACATGTGACTGCAGGACCTCTCGTCTCATTACGTGTGAGTGCAGGACCTCTCTTCTCATTACATCTGAGTGCAGGACCTCTCTTCTCATTAAATGTGAGTGCAGGGCCTCTCTTCTCATTACATCTGAGTGCAGGACCTCTCTTCTCATTAAATGTGAGTGCAGGACATGTCTTCTCATTACATGTGACTGCAGGACCTCTCTTCTCATTATGTATGAGTGCAGGACCTCTCTTTTCATTACGTGTGAGTGCAGGACTTCTCTTCTCATTACATGTGAGCGCAGGACCTCTCTTCTCAATACATATGAGTGCAGGACCTCTCTTCTCATTACATGTGAGTGTATGGCCTCTCTTCTCATTACATGTGAGTGCAGGGCCTCTCTTTTCTCATTACATCTGAGTGCAGGACCTCTCTTCTCATTAAATGTGAGTGCAGGACCTCTCTTCTCATTAAATGTGAGTGCAGGACCTTTCTTCTCATTACATGTGAGTGCAGGGCCTCTCTTCTCATTACATGTGAGTGCAGGGCCTCTCTTCTCATTACATCTGAGTGCAGGACCTCTCTTCTCATTAAATGTGAGTGCAGGACCTCTCTTCTCATTAAATGTGAGTTCAGGACCTCTCTTCTCATTACATGTGAGCGCAGGACCTCTCTTCTCATTACATATGAGTGCAGGACCTCTCTTCTCATTACATGTGAGTGCAGGACCTCTCTTCTCATTACATGTGAGTGCAGGACCTCTCTTCTCGTTACATGTGAGTGCAGGACCTCTCTTCTCATTACTTGTGAGTACAGGACCTCTCTTCTCATTACATATGAGTGCAGGACCTTTCTTCTCATTACATGTGAGTGCAGGACCTCTCTTCTCATTACATGTGAGTGCAGGACCTCTCTTCTCATTACATGTGAGCGCAGGACCTCTCTTCTCATTACATCTGAGTGCAGGGCCTCTCTTCTCATTACATCTGAGTGCAGGACCTCTCTTCTCATTAAATGTGAGTGCAGGGCCTCTCTTCTCATTACATCTGAGTGCAGGGCCTCTCTTCTCATTACATCTGAGTGCAGGACCTCTCTTCTCATTAAATGTGAGTGCAGGACCTCTCTTCTCATTAAATGTGAGTTCAGGACCTCTCTTCTCATTACATGTGAGTGCAGGACCTCTCTTATCCTTACATGTGAGTGCAGGACCTCTCTTCTCATTACATGTGAGTGCAGGACCTCTCTTATCCTTACATGTGAGTGCAGGACCTCTCTTATCCGTACATGTGAGTGCAGGACCTCTCTTCTCATTACATGTGAGTTCAGGACCTCTCTTCTCATTACATGTGAGCGCAGGACCTCTCTTCTCATTATATATGAGTGCAGGACCTCTCTTCTCATTACATATGAGTGCAGGACCTCTCTTCTCATTACATGTGAGTGCAGGACCTCTCTTCTCATTACATGTGAGTGCAGGACCTCTCTTCTCATTACATGTGAGTGCAGAACCTCTCTTCTCATTACATGTGAGTACAGGACCTCTCTTCTCATTACATATGAGTGCAGGACCTTTCTTCTCATTACATGTGAGTGCAGGACATCTCTTCTCATTACATGTGAGTGCAGGGCCTCTCTTCTCATTACATATGAGTGCAAAACCTCTCTTCTCATTACATGTGAGTGCAACCTCTCTTCTCATTACATCTGAGTGCAGGACCTCTCTTCTCATTACATGTGAGTGCAGGACATCTCTTCTCATTACATGTGACTGCAGGACCTCTCTTCTCATTACATGTGACTGCAGGACCTCTCTTCTCATTACGTGTGAGTGCAGGACCTCTCTTCTCATTACGTGTGAGTGCAGGACCTCTCTTCTCATTACATGTGAGCGCAGGACCTCTCTTCTCAATACATATGAGTGCAGGACCTCTTTTCTCATTACATGTGAGCGCAGGGCCTCTCTTCTCATTACATCTGAGTGCAAGACCTCTCTTCTCATTAAATGTGAGTGCAGGACCTCTGTTCTCATTAAATGTGAGTGCAGGACCTTTCTTCTAATTACATGTGAGTGCAGGGCCTCTCTTCTCATTACATCTGAGTGCAGGACCTCTCTTCTCATTAAATGTGAGTGCAGGTCTTCTCTTCTCATTACATGTGAGTGCAGGACCTCTCTTATCCTTACATGTGAGTGCAGGACCTCTCTTCTCACTACATGTGAGTGCAGGATCTCTCTTCTCATTACATGTGAGTACAGGACCTCTCTTCTCATTACATAGGAGTGCAGGATCTTTCTTCTCATTACATGTGAGTGCAGGACATCTCTTCTCATTACATGTGAGTGCAGGACCTCTGTTCTCATTAAATGTGAGTGCAGGACCTTTCTTCTAATTACATGTGAGTGCAGGGCCTCTCTTCTCATTACATCTGAGTGCAGGACCTCTCTTCTCATTAAATGTGAGTGCAGGTCTTCTCTTCTCATTACATGTGAGTGCAGGACCTCTCTTATCCTTACATGTGAGTGCAGGACCTCTCTTCTCACTACATGTGAGTGCAGGATCTCTCTTCTCATTACATGTGAGTACAGGACCTCTCTTCTCATTACATAGGAGTGCAGGATCTTTCTTCTCATTACATGTGAGTGCAGGACATCTCTTCTCATTACATGTGAGTGCAGGACATCTCTTCTCATTACATATGAGTGCAGGACCTCTCTTCTCATTACATGTGAGTGCAGGACCTTTCTTCTCATTACATGTGAGTGCAGGGCCTCTCTTCTCATTACATGTGAGTGCAGGACCTCTCTTCTCATTAAATGTGATGCAGGACCTCTCTTCTCATTACATTTGAGTGCAGGACCTCTCTTCTCATTACATGTGAGTCCAGGACCTCTCTTCACATTACATGTGAGTGCAGGACCTCTCTTCTCATTAAATGTGATGAAGGACCTCTCTTCTCATTACATTTGAGTGCAGGACCTCTCTTCTCATTACATGTGAGTCCAGGACCTCTCTTCACATTACATATGAGTGCAGGATCTCTCTTCTCATTACATGTGAGTCCAGGACCTCTCTTCACATTACATGTGAGCGCAGGACCTCTCTTCTCAATACATATGAGTGCAGGACCTCTCTTCTCATTACATGTGAGTGTATGGCCTCTCTTCTCATTACATGTGAGTGCAGGGCCTCTCTTCCCATTACATCTGAGTGCAGGACCTCTCTTCTCATTAAATGTGAGTGCAGGGCCTCTCTTCTAATTACATCTGAGTGCAGGACCTCTTTTCTCATTAAATGTGAGTGCAGGACCTCTCTTCTCATTAAATGTGAGTTCAGGACCTCTCTTCTCATTACATGTGAGTGCAGGACCTCTCTTTTCATTACATACGAGTGCAGGATCTTTCTTCTCATTACATGTGAGTGCAGGGCCTCTCTTCTCATTACATGTGAGTGCAAAACCTCTCTTCTCATTACATGTGAGTGCAGGACCTCTCTTCTCATTACATCTGAGTGCAGGACCTCTCTTCTCATTAAATGTGAGTGCAGGACCTCTCTTCTCATTACATGTGACTGCAGGACCTCTCGTCTCATTACATGTGACTGCAGGACCTCTCGTCTCATTACGTGTGAGTGCAGGACCTCTCTTCTCATTACATCTGAGTGCAGGACCTCTCTTCTCATTAAATGTGAGTGCAGGGCCTCTCTTCTCATTACATCTGAGTGCAGGACCTCTCTTCTCATTAAATGTGAGTGCAGGACATGTCTTCTCATTACATGTGACTGCAGGACCTCTCTTCTCATTATGTGTGAGTGCAGGACCTCTCTTTTCATTACGTGTGAGTGCAGGACTTCTCTTCTCATTACATGTGAGCGCAGGACCTCTCTTCTCAATACATATGAGTGCAGGACCTCTCTTCTCATTACATGTGAGTGTATGGCCTCTCTTCTCATTACATGTGAGTGCAGGGCCTCTCTTTTCTCATTACATCTGAGTGCAGGACCTCTCTTCTCATTAAATGTGAGTGCAGGACCTCTCTTCTCATTAAATGTGAGTGCAGGACCTTTCTTCTCATTACATGTGAGTGCAGGGCCTCTCTTCTCATTACATGTGAGTGCAGGGCCTCTCTTCTCATTACATCTGAGTGCAGGACCTCTCTTCTCATTAAATGTGAGTGCAGGACCTCTCTTCTCATTAAATGTGAGTTCAGGACCTCTCTTCTCATTACATGTGAGCGCAGGACCTCTCTTCTCATTACATATGAGTGCAGGACCTCTCTTCTCATTACATGTGAGTGCAGGACCTCTCTTCTCATTACATGTGAGTGCAGGACCTCTCTTCTCGTTACATGTGAGTGCAGGACCTCTCTTCTCATTACTTGTGAGTACAGGACCTCTCTTCTCATTACATATGAGTGCAGGACCTTTCTTCTCATTACATGTGAGTGCAGGACCTCTCTTCTCATTACATGTGAGTGCAGGACCTCTCTTCTCATTACATGTGAGCGCAGGACCTCTCTTCTCATTACATCTGAGTGCAGGGCCTCTCTTCTCATTACATCTGAGTGCAGGACCTCTCTTCTCATTAAATGTGAGTGCAGGGCCTCTCTTCTCATTACATCTGAGTGCAGGGCCTCTCTTCTCATTACATCTGAGTGCAGGACCTCTCTTCTCATTAAATGTGAGTGCAGGACCTCTCTTCTCATTAAATGTGAGTTCAGGACCTCTCTTCTCATTACATGTGAGTGCAGGACCTCTCTTATCCTTACATGTGAGTGCAGGACCTCTCTTCTCATTACATGTGAGTGCAGGACCTCTCTTATCCTTACATGTGAGTGCAGGACCTCTCTTATCCGTACATGTGAGTGCAGGACCTCTCTTCTCATTACATGTGAGTTCAGGACCTCTCTTCTCATTACATGTGAGCGCAGGACCTCTCTTCTCATTATATATGAGTGCAGGACCTCTCTTCTCATTACATATGAGTGCAGGACCTCTCTTCTCATTACATGTGAGTGCAGGACCTCTCTTCTCATTACATGTGAGTGCAGGACCTCTCTTCTCATTACATGTGAGTGCAGAACCTCTCTTCTCATTACATGTGAGTACAGGACCTCTCTTCTCATTACATATGAGTGCAGGACCTTTCTTCTCATTACATGTGAGTGCAGGACATCTCTTCTCATTACATGTGAGTGCAGGGCCTCTCTTCTCATTACATATGAGTGCAAAACCTCTCTTCTCATTACATGTGAGTGCAACCTCTCTTCTCATTACATCTGAGTGCAGGACCTCTCTTCTCATTACATGTGAGTGCAGGACATCTCTTCTCATTACATGTGACTGCAGGACCTCTCTTCTCATTACATGTGACTGCAGGACCTCTCTTCTCATTACGTGTGAGTGCAGGACCTCTCTTCTCATTACGTGTGAGTGCAGGACCTCTCTTCTCATTACATGTGAGCGCAGGACCTCTCTTCTCAATACATATGAGTGCAGGACCTCTTTTCTCATTACATGTGAGCGCAGGGCCTCTCTTCTCATTACATCTGAGTGCAAGACCTCTCTTCTCATTAAATGTGAGTGCAGGACCTCTGTTCTCATTAAATGTGAGTGCAGGACCTTTCTTCTAATTACATGTGAGTGCAGGGCCTCTCTTCTCATTACATCTGAGTGCAGGACCTCTCTTCTCATTAAATGTGAGTGCAGGTCTTCTCTTCTCATTACATGTGAGTGCAGGACCTCTCTTATCCTTACATGTGAGTGCAGGACCTCTCTTCTCACTACATGTGAGTGCAGGATCTCTCTTCTCATTACATGTGAGTACAGGACCTCTCTTCTCATTACATAGGAGTGCAGGATCTTTCTTCTCATTACATGTGAGTGCAGGACATCTCTTCTCATTACATGTGAGTGCAGGACCTCTGTTCTCATTAAATGTGAGTGCAGGACCTTTCTTCTAATTACATGTGAGTGCAGGGCCTCTCTTCTCATTACATCTGAGTGCAGGACCTCTCTTCTCATTAAATGTGAGTGCAGGTCTTCTCTTCTCATTACATGTGAGTGCAGGACCTCTCTTATCCTTACATGTGAGTGCAGGACCTCTCTTCTCACTACATGTGAGTGCAGGATCTCTCTTCTCATTACATGTGAGTACAGGACCTCTCTTCTCATTACATAGGAGTGCAGGATCTTTCTTCTCATTACATGTGAGTGCAGGACATCTCTTCTCATTACATGTGAGTGCAGGACATCTCTTCTCATTACATATGAGTGCAGGACCTCTCTTCTCATTACATGTGAGTGCAGGACCTTTCTTCTCATTACATGTGAGTGCAGGGCCTCTCTTCTCATTACATGTGAGTGCAGGACCTCTCTTCTCATTAAATGTGATGCAGGACCTCTCTTCTCATTACATTTGAGTGCAGGACCTCTCTTCTCATTACATGTGAGTCCAGGACCTCTCTTCACATTACATGTGAGTGCAGGACCTCTCTTCTCATTAAATGTGATGAAGGACCTCTCTTCTCATTACATTTGAGTGCAGGACCTCTCTTCTCATTACATGTGAGTCCAGGACCTCTCTTCACATTACATATGAGTGCAGGATCTCTCTTCTCATTACATGTGAGTCCAGGACCTCTCTTCACATTACATGTGAGTGCAGGGTGATACAAAAGAGTGATCTGCGGTATAAGTGGTTATAAAGTGATTGGTGATATTGTGACCCTTAAGGGAATTAAGACAACCTGATTAGGATGAGGTTTGTGCCGCTGTTCTGGTGGGATGGCTCAGCACTCCAAACTAGTACAAAACAAAAGAAAAAACAGCACAAAAAAACCTCATGTGAGTGCAGGACCTCTCATTCCTTAGGAGTACAGCATCTTTCTCATAACATGCAAGAGCAGCATCTTCCCCTCATTACATGTGAGTGCGGCTCCTTTCCCTAATTACAAGTGAGTGCAGCCCCTTCCCCTCATTACATGTGAGTGCGGCGCCTTTCCCTAATTACAAGTGAGTGCAGCCCCTTTCCTCCATTACATGTGAGTGTGGCTGCTTCCCCTCTTTACATGTGAGTGCGTCTCCTTCCCCCCATTACATGTGAGTGCTTCTCCTTCCCCCCATTACATGAGTGTGGCTCCTTCCCCTCTTTACATGTGAGTGCGGCCCCTTCCCCTCATTACGTGAGTGCTTCTCCTTCCCCTCATTACACGTGAGTGCGGCCCCTTCCCCTCATTACATGTGAGTGCGGCCCCTTCCCCTCATTACATGTGAGTGCTTCTTCTTCCCCTCATTACACGTGAGTGCGGCCCCTTCCCCTCATTACATGTGAGTGCGGCCCCTTCCCCTCATTACATGTGAGTGCTTCTCCTTCCCCTCATTACACGTGAGTGCGGCCCCTTCCCCTCATTACATGTGAGTGCGGCCCCTTCCCCTCATTACATGTGAGTGCGGCCCCTTCCACTCATTACATGTGAGTGAGAAAAAACAGCGCAAAAAAAACTCATGTGAGTGCAGGACCTCTCATTCCTTAGGAGTACAGCATCTTTCTCATAACATGCAAGAGCAGCATCTTCCCCTCATTACATGTGAGTGCTGCTCCTTTTCCTAATTACAAGTGAGTGCAGCCCCTTCCCCTCATTACATGTGAGTGCGGCTCCTTTCCCTAATTACAAGTGAGTGCAGCCCCTTCCCCTCATTACATGTGAGTGCGGCTCCTTTCCCTAATTACAAGTGAGTTCAGCCCCTTCCCCTCATTACATGTGAGTGCGGCTCCTTTCCCTAATTACAAGTGAGTGCAGCCCCTTCCCCCCATTACATGTGAGTGTGGCTGTTTCCCCTCTTTACATGTGAGTGTGTCTCCTTCCCCCCATTACATGTGAGTGCTTCTCCTTCCCCCATTACATGAGTGTGGCTCCTTCCCCTCTTTACATGTGAGTGTGTCTCCTTCCCCCCATTACATGTGAGTGTGGCTCCTTCCCCTCTTTACATGTGAGTGTGGCTCCTTCCCCTCTTTACATGTGAGTGCGGCTCCTTCCCCTCATTACATGTGAGTGTGGCTCCTTCCCCTCATTACATGTGAGTGCGGCCCCTTCCCCTCATTACGTGAGTGCTTCTCCTTCCCCTCATTACACGTGAGTGCGGCCCCTTCCCCTCATTACATGTGAGTGCGGCCCCTTCCCCTCATTACATGTGAGTGCTTCTCCTTCCCCTCATTACACGTGAGTGCGGCCCCTTCCCCTCATTACATGTGAGTGCGGCCCCTTCCCCTCATTACATGTGAGTGCGGCCCCTTCCACTCATTACATGTGAGTGCGGCCCCTTCCACTCATTACATGTGAGTGCGGCCCCTTCCACTCATTACATGTGAGTGCTTCTCCTTCCCCTCATTACATGTGAGAGCGGCCCCTTCCCCTCATTACATGTGAGTGCGGCCCCTTCCTCTCATTACGTGTGAGGGCTTCTCCTTCCCCTCATTACATGTGAGAGCGGCCCCTTCCCCTCATTACATGTGAGTGCGGCCCCTTCCTCTCATTACGTGTGAGTGCTTCTCCTTCCCCTCTTTACATGTGAGTGTGGATCCTTCCCCTCTTTACATGTGAGTGCGGCTCCTTCCCCTCATTACATGTGAGTGCGGCCCTTTCCCCTCATTACGTGAGTGCTTCTCCTTCCCCTCATTACACGTGAGTGCGGCCCCTTCCCCTCATTACATGTGAGTGCGGCCCCTTCCCCTCATTACGTGAGTGCTTCTCCTTCCCCTCATTACACGTGAGTGCGGCCCCTTCCCCTCATTACATGTGAGTGCGGCCCCTTCCCCTCATTACATGTGAGTGCTTCTCCTTCCCCTCATTACACGTGAGTGCGGCCCCTTCCCCTCATTACATGTGAGTGCGGCCCCTTCCCCTCATTACATGTGAGTGCGGCCCCTTCCACTCATTACATGTGAGTGCGGCCCCTTCCACTCATTACATGTGAGTGCGGCCCCTTCCACTCATTACATGTGAGTGCTTCTCCTTCCCCTCATTACATGTGAGAGCGGCCCCTTCCCCTCATTACATGTGAGTGCGGCCCCTTCCTCTCATTACGTGTGAGGGCTTCTCCTTCCCCTCATTACATGTGAGAGCGGCCCCTTCCCCTCATTACATGTGAGTGCGGCCCCTTCCTCTCATTACGTGTGAGTGCTTCTCCTTCCCCTCTTTACATGTGAGTGTGGATCCTTCCCCTCTTTACATGTGAGTGCGGCTCCTTCCCCTCATTACATGTGAGTGCGGCCCTTTCCCCTCATTACGTGAGTGCTTCTCCTTCCCCTCATTACACGTGAGTGCGGCCCCTTCCCCTCATTACATGTGAGTGCGGCCCCTTCCCCTCATTACATGTGAGTGCTTCTCCTTCCCCTCATTACACGTGAGTGCGGCCCCTTCCCCTCATTACATGTGAGTGCGGCCCCTTCCCCTCATTACATGTGAGTGCGGCCCCTTCCACTCATTACATGTGAGTGAGAAAAAACAGCGCAAAAAAACCTCATGTGAGTGCAGGACCTCTCATTCCTTAGGAGTACAGCATCTTTCTCATAACATGCAAGAGCAGCATCTTCCCCTCATTACATGTGAGTGCTGCTCCTTTTCCTAATTACAAGTGAGTGCAGCCCCTTCCCCTCATTACATGTGAGTGCGGCTCCTTTCCCTAATTACAAGTGAGTGCAGCCCCTTCCCCTCATTACATGTGAGTGCGGCTCCTTTCCCTAATTACAAGTGAGTGCAGCCCCTTCCCCTCATTACATGTGAGTGCGGCTCCTTTCCCTAATTACAAGTGAGTGCAGCCCCTTCCCCCCATTACATGTGAGTGTGGCTGCTTCCCCTCTTTACATGTGAGTGCGTCTCCTTCCCCCCATTACATGTGAGTGCTTCTCCTTCCCCCATTACATGAGTGTGGCTCCTTCCCCTCTTTACATGTGAGTGTGTCTCCTTCCCCCCATTACATGTGAGTGTGGCTCCTTCCCCTCTTTACATGTGAGTGTGGCTCCTTCCCCTCTTTACATGTGAGTGCGGCTCCTTCCCCTCATTACATGTGAGTGTGGCTCCTTCCCCTCATTACATGTGAGTGCGGCCCCTTCCCCTCATTACGTGAGTGCTTCTCCTTCCCCTCATTACACGTGAGTGCGGCCCCTTCCCCTCATTACATGTGAGTGCGGCCCCTTCCCCTCATTACATGTGAGTGCTTCTCCTTCCCCTCATTACACGTGAGTGCGGCCCCTTCCACTCATTACATGTGAGTGCGGCCCCTTCCCCTCATTACATGTGAGTGCGGCCCCTTCCACTCATTACATGTGAGTGCGGCCCCTTCCACTCATTACATGTGAGTGCGGCCCCTTCCACTCATTACATGTGAGTGCTTCTCCTTCCCCTTATTACATGTGAGAGCGGCCCCTTCCCCTCATTACATGTGAGTGCGGCCCCTTCCTCTCATTACGTGTGAGTGCTTCTCCTTCCCCTCATTACATGTGAGAGCGTCTCCTTCCCCTCATTACATGTGAGTGCGTCTCCTTCCCCTCATTACATGTGAGTGCGTCTCCTTCCCCTCATTACATGAGTGCTGCCCCTTCCCCTCATTACATGTGAGTGCTGCCCCTTCCTCTCATTACGTGTGAGTGCTTCTCCTTCCCCTCATTACATGTGAGAGCGGCCCCTTCCCCTCATTACATGTGAGAGCGTCTCCTTCCCCCCATTACATGTGAGTGCTTCTCCTTCCCCTCATTACATGTGAGAGCGGCCCCTTCCCCTCATTACATGTGAGAGCGTCTCCTTCCCCCCATTACATGTGAGTGCGGCTTTTTTCTCATTATATACGAGTGTGCCTCCTTTCTCTCATTACGGGAGTGTGGCACTTTACACTAATGAAATGTAGGTGCTACACCTCCTGCTCCTTGCACGTGAGGGAAGAATCTCTCTACATGTGAGTGCAGACTCCTTCTGTACTTGCCAGCAGTGCTCAGCCGTGTCACTCTGTCCCCTTAGGAACAGCAAGCCCAGAAACAGGCCCTCCTTCCGGCAGATCCTGCTGCACCTGGATATCGCCTCGGCTGACGTCCTGTCCACCGCCCAGGAAAGCTACTTCCAATCTCAGGTTAGTCTGGTTGTGGAGCAGTGGCCAACATGGTCACATGCTTTGTAATGTGTTGCAGGCCCCTCAGGCAACAAAAGGCTTAAAAGCAGTGACATTGCAGAAGAGCACAATCTTGTTATACATGAGCAATGAAGCTCATTAGACAGCATTTATACAAGGCGTCTGTAGTGTTATTTCTCATCGAAACCTCTTTCAGTCTTCATGATTTGTTATGAGAACTGAACGTTCTCTCAGAATAGATCCCATTCCATATAATAAAACAGTCAGGTTCCTAAATAAAATAGGGTTACTCTATTCCATCAGTAGCTGTGTTTATTAGTCAGTGGCACAATGACTCAGTGTGTGTGTGTGTGTGTATGTGTGTGTATGTGTGTGTATGTGTGTGTGTGTGTGTATGTGTATGTGTGTGTGTGTGTGTGTGTGTGTGTGTGTGTGTGTGTGTGTGTGTGTGTGTGTGTGTGTGTGTGTGTGTGTGTGTGTGTGTGTGTGTGTGTGTGTGTGTGTGTGTGTGTGTGTGTGTATCTGGATATATTTATATTTTATATACATGTATCTCGCATCCTTAGCCACGGCGCTGTACATTTTGTTAGTACAGACACAATCTATGACTTTGGTGACTTGCCCAAGGTCACAAGGAGCTGATACTGGGAATTGAACCAGGTTCCCCTGATTCAAACGCGGTGTTGTTGGTTTTAACCCTTTGCGGTCCAATTAATTTTCACCAAGTGTGCCAGCAGGTCTAATTTGAATTTTTTGGGGGGAAAAACACGGCTATTTTTTTTTTTTTGCGCACACACAGCGCACACTCACGGCGCACACTCACGGTGCACACTGCGCACACTGCGCACACTCACAGCACACACACCACACTCACAGCCGCCCCCCCCCCCCCTACCTGCCTACCTCCGGTGTCAGCAGCTAAGGCATTGTGGGGCTGCCTGTGGGGATCGGTGCAGGGCTGGGTGGGGGGGGGAGGATTGGGGGGGGATCGGTGCCGGGCTGCTGGCGGGGATTGGTGCGGGGGGGGGTAAATCGGTGCGGGGGGGGGGGGGGTAAATCGGTGCGGGGGGGAGGGAAATCGGTGCGGGGGTGGGGGGGGGAATCGGTGCAGGGGGGGGTGGAAATCGGTGCGGGGAGTGCGACTGCTGGGAGAAGGGGAATGCGGGGGACGTGTGCTGCTGCCGGCGCCTCACTCCACATCTTCCCCCCTCCTCCCGATCTGACATAGGACCGCAAGTGGCAAAATATTTTGTCGAATATATTCCGACATTGGACCGGAAAGGGTTAAGTCCGTGTCTTTACTCACTGAGTATGTATATATATATATATATATATATATATATATATATATATATATATGAGAGAGAGAGGGAGAGAGAGACACTGTGTAGAGAGAGTTAGGAGTCTCACAAAATCTTGGAAGATAGGGGCTGAGTATGTCTCCATAATCTATTAAATTGTTATATGATCTGATGGAAAATACCATGGGGCTGGTAATGGCTTTTAAATCAACTTTCCCCATTTCAAAGGCAAGACTACAGCAAGGCCTCTCCATTACACATTGTACACATGACATGGCTGGTATTGTGAAATTGGAAGACATTCTGCCTCTGTTTTCTCTGAACTGCCCATGCATTAGTTACAGAGTAACATGTGTCTATAGATATCTGAGTGACGTGTGTAATTATTTTTAAGCAAACACGAACCCAAACATGTGTGTGTGGTTTTCATTTTAAATGGGGTATCCCAGACTCTGAGTGTCCCAGTCCCGACGACAGCTTTCCTGGGACCCAGAACTGAAGTCTTGACCTGAGCTCAATGTCCTGGTTCTTCTCCCCGCCCCCTTCCACCCTCACCATCAGTGGCCAGGAGGTGCCTTCCACCATACCTTATCGTAGGGTGCCTTATTGTCCAAGGAGTAAGGTCTTATTACCCAAGAGGAGTGAGGATAGTTTAATCTGTGTTAATAAACCAGGAAAGTGAGTGTCATTACCCAGCATGGAGGATGTGCAAATGTATTATTTACCCCCCAGAGTGTACTAAAGTATGTCATTGTGTAACTGGCTTAGGAGGAGGGGTGTTTAGATGTTATTGACCAAGCAGGTATAAAGGTTATTGCCACTTACAGTGGGAATTAATGTGTCTTAATTCCCTGTGATGAGGGGGGTATCAAACTGTACTGTTGCCCCCAGGTGGAGTGGCGTGAAGAGGTGCGGCTGCATTTTGAGAAGATTAAGTCAGAGGGGACGTGTCTGCAGCGTCTGGAGGAGGAGCTGATATCCCGGCGCCGTGAGGAGCTCCGGTGAGACCTCAGGGGAGAGCACATCTAACCTCCGTGTCACAGTGACCCTTCCCCCTCCCATATATCACAGCGGCCCTCACAACATAGTCCCGACTCCATAACACAGATACAGATACAGTTACAGTTACAGCCAAACTGTCCCCGTCTTCCGAGGGAAGCTGCAGGAATCCAACCGCAGCGTTTCCCAGCAGCAGAGATTAACACAGCGGGAAGTCCCACGGGTCGCCGCGGCTTTCCCCTTCTACGGAGCCGCAGCATTTAGTTTTTTTTGCCGCGGCACCGGGGACAGTAAGTCTGGCTGCATCTGTACAACCCGCAAGTGTTTTCTTTCACCTTATCCCACCCTGTCCTTATCCGAGAACCAATAAAGTGAAGGGAAAGTGGGGAGAAGGGACTTGCTGATCACACAGTGACATCACACAAGGGAGCAGCCAGAGGACATCAACTCCCTCCCAAGTCTAACTACAAATCAATGGACAATACGTACAGGTGTCAGATTTGGGTAACAAAAGGTATCAGTTACCACGGTGAGACCCCTTAAACATGTCACTGGAATGACTTGGTCCATAGAAGTGTCCCTTTAATAAATATGGCGCCTCAAGTGAATAGAGCCAACTCAAGAGCTAGTGTTTCCATGCATTTTATAGACTGGATCATGCTAGGGGAACCTGTTTGAAACACATACATGTAGTAGGGATGTCAAGTGTCCAAAATGTGTGGGGAATGTCCCAACTCAGTCTAGTCTTCACAGCAAATTGTTCTTAATTGTTCTTAATATGAGTCTAATATGAGTCTATGGCCTGAAAGATACTAAGGAATGCACACACATTTCTTGCTTATGCAAATAGCGCAAATTATCATTGAAAAGTTCTACAGAAGTCAAATGGAAAAAATGTTACAGCAACAGAATGTAATTCCTGGAAAGCCCCTAAAAACAAAAATCAAAAGGTCTGATTCAGCAGTGGAGCTGCCCAAAGTGTCTGCTGAAGGCGCAGGAGTGTGATACGATGCAAAGACCACACTGCATCCTAAAGATTTGCCCTGGTGTTGTTTATACTCACAGTTGTATGTTGGTCCCCTCACTGCTTGCTCCTCTCTCGTTGCCTGCTCCTTCCCAGGCACGCTCTGGATATCCGAGAGCACTATGAGCGCAAGTTACAGAGAGCAAACACACTCTACGTGGAACTCAACTCCCTGATGCTGCAGCTGGAGCTGAAGGAGAGGGAGCTGCTTAGGTGAGCACTTTTTAATATATGATGGGGAGAGAGCCCTTATAGGACTCAGCTGTTGCAAGGCTGATTCAAGGTGATATGGATTACAAATGAGATGTAGAATGACAGCATGGGGTTGAAGAATAGAGCCAATGTGGGGTGTAATAGGTGAAGATGCAGTGGTTCATGCTTGGGGTGAAGTCAATTTACAGACTGTATGCGGTCACTCACAGTGCTGCAGTGGTCAGTATGTTGGGATTGGGGTTAAATCAGATGTAAGGTTATGGTCTGTATGCAAAGGCCTACAGTGGTGCTGAACTGGGCTTATTGGTGGTGCTATAGGTCATGCTTGAAGTGCAGTGGGTTGTAGTCTGTATGCAGTGGCTTGTCCAGTGGGGTTAGAGTATTAGGATGCATTAGGTTGTGGTTGGGTTAATTGAGTTCAACACAGGATGCAGATTGACCTGCGTGTTTAGAGAAGATTGGTTGGAATCAGGGGGTCATTGCACCAGAGTTGGGGGATCAGTTTTGCATTGCTGAGATTCCTGTGCCTCTCTCAGAAGGGAGCAGGTTCTGGAGAAGAAATACCCAGCTCTGCTCCGCCAGCAGCCTCGCCCCTCAAGCACTATGGAGAAACTCATCAAGAAGAGGAACGTCCCTCAGAAACTGTCCCCCCATGGGAAGAGGTGATGTCATGTTTAGTAATGTCTTAGAAGTCCTGGGTTGTATATGATATGGCCCAGAGATCCTGGATTGCTCTTTGTCGTGTATGATGGGTTCTGTTATGTATGTAGTTGGAAAGGCCCTGAATAGTGTGTGGTGTTGGAGAAGCACTTTGTCGTGTGGGTTGTGTGTTCATGGATAAGCCATGTTTTGAGGTGTCAAAGAGGCCCTGTGTTGTGATGGGTCAGAGAAGCCCTGAGTTTTGTGATCTGTCAGAAAGGCCCTGTGTTGTGTGATGTGCCTGCAGCTGTGTACAGAGAGAGAGACATGTCATAACCAGACCTCCATTGCCCCATCTCCAGGCCAGACATTCTGAAGTCTGAGGTCCTTCTCCCCAAAGTGGACTCAGTCTTGTCTCCATCTACCCCATCTGGCTGCCAGAAGCTCCCTCCTTCTCCAGGACGTGGTCGCCGGGGGAAGCCACGTTACCGAAAGGCAAAGGACATGGTCAATTTGAAGGCTGCAGTGACCCCTGAGCCCACCCCCCAGAGTCAGCCACCCCCACGAGACCCGCACCCTCTCTCCTCCTCCAGCCCCGACCTGCTGTGCACGCCTCTTGAAGCCGAGGCTCGTAGGGGCAGTCAGAGTGCAGAATGCTCCCCGGTGCGGTCTCTGCCTGGACCACCAAGCCCAGACTCTCCCTCAGGACGGGCAACAGGGGGCAGGGCAGCCAGAGGAGGTCAGCACCTGACACCAGCAGCCATGCTGTATAGAGCTGCTGTCACCAGGAGCCAGGTATATGACATGAGAGGGAAAGCATGGGAAAGGCATGAAGTGGAGAAAAAAGGCAGGGAGAGGGCAACCGAAGGGCTACATTGTGGGTTGCAAGAGGATACGAGTGTCTAGAGGTGGAGTTGTTGCAGAATTAAAACGAGATTTTTTTTGGTGCCACTAAAACTTGTACCTATTCATGTGGCAAATATACTTATTACATTAAGATGCAATGGGTTTTTGATTCAGAACCCTCAGTTCTCACACATCTGGGCCCTTGGACATTGTTATGTATGGGTATGATGGAGGGAGTTCCAGCTTGGTAGTACTCTGGCATAACATTAAACAATCAGTCAACTTATGAAGTGCCAGTGGCACAAAACGTTACACTATGTTACAGGTATTGAGATGGTTAATGAGGGATAACAAACGCGCTCTTAGCAGAATAACAGAAAATGAATAAATAGAAATAGGAGTTCACGGCTGCTAAACACGGGAACTTTATAAGTAGACTTGGCATGATCAGTATTGATGATTTCTTTATTAATATTATTGGTACTAAATTGCCAGTGGTGCAGTTGGCACCAACAATTTGATACAAGTTAATGAAAGGTCAGAAAAAGACATGTTGACGATGTTAGGATCGAGGTAAGATTGTATCTAAGAGAGGCAGAGTGATGTATGAGACAGGTAGGGGCTTTAGAAGGATTGGGATGGGTGCTCAGGGGAGCTAGAGCAACACAGCGGGCATGGCGTTGTAGCACAATGGGCAGTGAAGATGACCAATGGATGTTCTCTGTGTCTCTCAGAAGCGAGGTCTGTCCTCAGAGGAGGAAGAGGGTGAGGTGGACAGTGAGCTGGAGATGGAGAGAAGGCAGAGGTGAGTGCACATCTATCTCTGAAATAAGATAGCTACGTGTCTGTAACATGCACAACTGTATGACAGATATATTTCTGTGTATAATCCGCACATCTGTCTCCCCCCCATATTCAATATTGTGAGAAGCGGGATAGCACACATTTAACAGCTTCTCACTGTTCCGTATCCATGAATGCAAGTTAATGCGTCATTGAATGTGCATTGCTCTGCTTATCACTATATTGAATAAGGATTTCGTTTTCTCCCTGTTTAAGCTGAACAGATATTTATTAGTTCAAAAGGGTGGAGTGCAGCTCTTGCCAACTTAGATTCAGGGTAGTAATCCGACTTCTTCAATATAATGAACGTCTTATAGTTCTCAGAAGAAAACAAGGAACCGAGACGTAGCATAACTCTGTGTGGTAATTTAATAAGCAATACGGTGCATAGTAAAACTCACAAACGTGATGAAATCAAGCAATGTAGCCCGCAGGCTGAGGGTGGGTAGATAATCCTGCTAGATGCCCTGTAGCCCTACGCTTATGATCCCAAGGAAGCCGTTGATCAGTGAAATGGGTAGGGCACAAGTCTATCCTGAACGGATCCTTTGACCGTCGGTGTGAAGTCTGGCGATCCCGATCCAAGGAGATCGGATTATCTACACACCTTCAGCCTGCGGGCTACATTGCATCATTTCCTGGGATGTTTGTGAGTTTCACTATGCACCTTTCTTGATTATAAAATAACCACAGAGTTATGCTATGTCTCTATTCCTTGTTTTCTTCTAAGAACTATAAGACGATCACTATTATATTGAAGAAGTCGGATTACTGCCCTGAATCTAAGTTGGTAAGAGCTGCACTCCACCCTTTTGATCTGAGATTTCTGTAAGACCGTATGGAAGGGATCTTTGATGGAGCAGCACCTAACTATAAGGGTTGTATGTAACCAATATTGTAAGTGTGTTATAAAAAGACTTTTCATTTTTTCTATTTATGCATTTTAGTTTTGCTTAAATATTTCACTGCACTATAATATATTATTTGGAGATTTCATGCGCTTTAGTTTTCTGTCTTTTTAAGATATTTATTAGTATTAACTTTTAAGTAGCGTTCGCCGAGTCATGACTACACCTGGCTGTGATCGTGCGTCTCAGCTGCGGTGTTTCCCTTTTTGTAGCAGTAGTCACACTATATCTGTACTTGATGTGGTTCTTGTGATGGCAGTGAATGCATGGGACAGTGTATTTGCCTCTTGTGCATACTGTCCAAATGCCCTACATACGCATCTCTGCAATCCAGCTAAAAGTTTCCTTTACAATGTGAAATTCGGATAAATATTAAGAGATCTTCCAAATGTCCTATACTTATATCCCTGGTAGGAGCCTTCACATGTCGGCATGTGCTGTATGATTTTGTGCAGCGTGTGCATACCACAGTTCTTGGTACAGTCTTTCTGTGTAGTGCACGTTCTGTAATCAGTGCTGTGCAGTTCACGTGTACTGTTATGTGCTGGGCAGTGTGTCTTCAGTGCAGTGACTGTATGACTTGTGCCTGCGCAGGTGGCAGGTGGGGATGTCCCAGCATCAGTCACCCAGCTCAGAGAATCTGTCAGACGGGGAGGAGGGGAACACTACCGACCCATCCCACAGTGTCACCCCTGATGTGCTGAGCACCAATACCGATGAGCGTCCTGATGATCGATCCGAGGATCTCGTGTCCCAGAGCTCTGAGCCTCCGCTGGACTTCCTGGCTCAGTCTGACGGACTATCCGAGAAAGAGGCTGTTGTCCAGAAGGTGAAATCTCAACTCAGCAACGAGCAGACTGCCGGAGAGGTGAGACAGAGCAGTCACAGATTGTGTGAGTGCAGTCCTGGAACAGCCACCAATGCAGCAGTGGGAAGACTGAGTGCAACGCAATTAGTGATAAAGTTGCAGTGTGTATTTAGGTGACCAGCACTGAAATAGTAGGGGTCTGGTTTGAGGTGTGTTAATAGAACTGTGTAACGGACAATGTGCTTTAGATGTACAGTGACAATACTATGTGGCTTTATCAGAACCAAAATAGCCAGTAGTGTTTCAGGGTATAAATCGGGCAGTGATGGTTCTGTGTGTGGCTCTGTAGTAGCAGAGTACTGCGGAGCAAAATTAAAGTTCTTTTGATAAGCTAATACTTTTCTTTCCTTTGCACATCTTTTCCGCAGAACGTTGCTCTATACGATGACTCTGACTGCGACAGCACCGAACTTGACCATTCGCTGGCTGCGGCAACCTCGTGATGTCACAGCAGGGACACCTCGCCGCTGTATATAGAGGAAATATTTATATAAATAATATCTATAAATATAATACATAATATGTGAATAGACTGAGCCGCACCCCCTCCCTTTCTCTTTTCCTATACACACACACACACACACACCTATACACACCCTTCACATCTAGCAGGGGGTCAAGGTTTGGGAGCACTACAAGGAAAGCAGGAGTCTGACATCACAACAGAGGCAGAATAGACTTATAACCCCCTGGCTGCCAGAGGGGCCTGCAATGCACTGGCAACCAGGGGGATTAACAGGCATAACGTCAAATACTCTCGTCTGTGTAGGACTATGCAGCATAGAATGGTTTAAGGAGCAATCTCACTTATCAGGAACGGGTTCTCGATTGCAATGCTTGCTGTGCCTCTGATGCATGGCAAAGCAATGCAGGCACCCCCTGGCACTGAAAGGGTGGATGAATACATGTTATTCAGTGTGCTAGAGTCTACACTTCTTTCTTCCACGGACATCAGTGACGATGTGCAGTCCTCTTGCACGCAATGGTTAATGGCGTGTGGTGTTTGATAGGTGGTGCCCTGTAGATTGCCCTTTATCAGGTGCCATTAATGGAGCAATACTGTGCAGTTTGTTATTGCAAAGGGAGCTAAATAAGTAACACTCTGCAGTTCTGTTTTTGCAGTGGACGTCTCGTTAAGAAGCTCTTTATGGTGCTATGCCCTGTAGATCTGTCTTGCATGAAAAGATCTCAGTGCAGATCTTTTTCCTTTACAGGGATTTGTAGAGCACGTCTATCTTTCAAGTAGGGGAGGGATTCATGAAGCAATGCTCTGCACCTTTTTCTCTTGGGGGGGGAGTTTGTGGTGCTATGCCCCAGGCTTGATCTATTTTGCTGGAATGGGTAGATTTTAAATCTCACCCTGCAAATCTCATCCCGTGGAGGGAGGTAATTAAGCACTTATAGAAATAGAAAGCAGTGCTTTGCAAATATCTTTTAAAGAAAGGGCATTCACTGGGCAATGGAAAAAGTATGTGTATATATAATGCCATGACCAGAAGGTCCTTAATATAGGGTCAAGATTAATGTACAGGACAGCGTCACACCTCTCACTGCTGCCTCCATGCATGGTTCAGCACTACAGCATCACCATCCCCGAGACTGGGTGGGTGTATGTGATTGATTGAAGATACCTTCCCTCCTAGCAGTACCACATTCAACAAGCCATCACCATTGTTATAACCTTATTATACAAGGCTTCTGATATGTGGGGGAGGGGGGATTTTTTTTGTACAGTAAGTGTGACGTTTAAAACTGCATTTGCTATGCTCAACAAACATAAATTCTTCCTCACTTAACTCTCAGCTGCTGGGTGAGCTTGTTAGATATTGCTCTTTAATTGTTGTTTCACGATCCTCCGGCAGTGAGGGTGTTAAAAGAATGTACTTTCCCACAAAGCAAACGGACCAAAGAAAATTAAATGAGGGGGAAAAAAAAACGGTACAGTATGTGAATTTAGCATTTTAACATGTGCAATGACGGAAGTTTACAAAATGTATGACCTCTGATTTACCTCTGAATAATTGGCGCAGTCAGATTAGGCTGGGCGTTTGCCACCCAATTTATCCAAGCATGCAGCAGTTGAACTACTGATGCTATAATTATAGGTATGATGAGGAGAAGACCATTTTACAGATGTAGTTGAATGTAGTTAACAGAAAGTGGTGATTTTTTTTTTTTTTTTAAGGTGCGCAATGGAAATGCCAACAGGTGTAAAAATGTATTTAGCACTATTAAAAGTGAATGCACCATTTTAGTCATTCAGTTGTAACAAATAGTAAGAACTGATTACAAGAGATCAATTGTTGAACTCCAAAATATTTAGCGCTATGAGCAGCTTATTGTTCTTCAGTTACTCCTTGTGTAGCCAGAAGATCTCGTCACAATCTAGCAGCAGTGGGATGAGGTGCAGCAATTGGGCATAGAAATGTCCACAGGTTTCTAATCTGGACCCTACACTTCCATCCTGTAATTTGCTGCCTTGCACCATTTTAACCACTTTTGCTGAGAAAGAGCAGACTTACCCTCACATCTTGAGTTTTTTTTTTCTTTCTCACTGCCAATAAGGCTGATTTCCTGACACTATCCACCGCAGTGCTACGCCATACCAGACCGGCGGTGCATCTTAAGTGTGTATGTAATGCGATAATGGCAGTATCTCCAAGCTGCCTGCAAATTACCTATTAAAATGAGCATTTTGTATTTAAAATAAAAAAGGCTCGTTTGTTTTTTATTTCTGTGCTTCAAGGAGAATCAATGTGTTGCTGCGAGTGCAGCAACTGAAAATATGAACTGCAAACATGGGGTTTTGCGTTGCTGCATTTATACGCTCCGTTGCTCATTGTTTATGATTAGATGTTTTCATTCATTTCAGAGTCACAAATTCTGACCAGACTTTCCAATATTGATCATTTGTAGAATGTAAAACCAAGCAAAGATGTTGGCAATTTTCCTTTCTCTAACAAATAAATCAGTGCTGTTGAAGGAGACAAAACTTTGCTACATTGTTTCCTGAATATCTAGAAATCAGCAATGTGATTACCGCAAACTGCATCTTAAAAAAATAAATCAGATGTTTATTTAAACACTGCAATGGCTCTTAGCTCAGAAGCAGGTGTGCCAAGGAATAGTTTGGGCGTGGGTTTCTGCAGAGGGTAACTAGGTCAATTTCATAGGGCAATTTCATAGGTGAGCCATAATCTGCATTCAGGCCACACTCCATAGAATAAGACACAACATATAAGGCTGAGGACCCACTGCACACGCCCGCACTGCCGTCGGTGCGTGCAAGTCACTGCACCGCGATCTGCAGTGAACTTTTTTGTGCAGGGGGTGTGGCCAAAACAGGTTAGGGGGGTACAGCCATTGAGCCAGGGGAGAGGGGTTGAGGGTCCACAGGAGGGGGGGGGGGGGTGAAATTGATACAAGGGGCAGATTGATCAGGCTGTAAAGTGCTGTAGAGTCCGTCCCCACCTGTGCGAAACACACACTTCCTCCCTCTCCTGCCCCCCCTCTTGGAGGTGGGGGAAGCTCTGACAGCTCCAGCACACATCACTGCTCAGGATCACAATCCTCTTGCATCCCCTGGCTGCTGACGCGTCACAGCGCAGAGTGAGGCTTGCAGTGAGGAGGGACTGGGGCCGGCTCTGGAGAACATCATGGGGCAGGTGAGTGACACGCACGCGCCACAGCGGGTCCTCAGCCCAAGTATGCAGTCCCAGTGCACTGTGTGAACTCAAGCACACACTCCTCCACCCCCCCCCCCCCCAATCTGGGCCCAGTACACGCGGTGCGCATTTAGCAGCCGCGCTGTACTGAAAGTTCACACATAAAAATGTATTTTTATTTTTTTGGTATGTGGAACTTGCGACAAGAGGCAAACCAGCCACGTGAGGTCATGCCAGGCCCCCGCAAAACCCACACCATCTCCCATCGTGAACGCTCCCTGGACCACGATCTGCAGTGAAGCACTGTGCACGCACCACCCCTGCAGCCAGATTATGTGAGAAAGAAAAGCATTTCCTATATTCCCCCACTCCCCCCCAGTGGGAGCTTGCAAAAACACTTTAGGGTGAGGTTTGTACCACCTCGTTTTTGTCAATAGCGTGTTAATATTTTTTTATTAAAGGGCAAGAGCCAGTAAGTACGGGGAAAACAGGGTGACACATCTGTTGAACAGTGACCACATCCAAAAATCCCGTCACAAGTCTTAGCTGAACAAAAAGCATGTTACCTAGATTAAGCCAAACATCCCAAATCATTACAATACTTCAAAGTGAATGGTGCAGGACCACAAGTAGTACTTATCCCCTAGTTTATTAGCAGGGGACTGGTTTGCCTAAACCCAGAAGACTACCAACACGACAAGGTGTGTGGTGGGGTGAACAGGGATAAAAGTGGTGCCAAGCGCTATGCCGATTTAAAATTAAAAGCAAATCTGCTTTTAAAAAAGGCAATTGCCTCAGATTAGGGCTTATTGCAGTGGGAGAAAGGAAATGCACTTTTAAACCATTAAACTAATACTGCAGTACCACACTAAAACCATTAATTAAGAAGCTGAATGTGACAGTTTGTCTCAAGATTAGGAACCTCACTGAATTATCCTGCACAAACAGGCTACTGACCTAAAGGTGCCCTGTCATACCATCCTCATGAACAAAAAAAAGGCAGTGATATAGATTATATACTCTTCTAGCTCAAGGTAATCCAACACCACTGATGTCTGGTAAACTACATGTAGGTGTATTATCTCTAGCTAGAGATATTTAAGTTGAATCTGATAATAAGGACCAAAAGAAAGTGATAGTGTATGTCTATCCCCAGGGACAGCAACTACAGGTGATCATCTTAAACCTACTGACAAAGTTGTTATGGTGCACATTCAACACAATTTAGAAGATTACGGTCCCCTGCCCTTCAAATGGTCCACTCAAAGTTGGTAAACTCATTACAACCAACACACCTTGTGATGACTCATGGACCAGTCTCTAGGAAGTCCAGATGATGCAGTCAATTCTCCCACTTCCAGGAACACTAGAGAACCTTTTCATACCATTACCAAACTCCTATGGAGTCTGAGAAGTAGGTTCCCATCTTAATTAAACTTGACCTAAAATGATCATTTCAAAATTAGTGAAGTTGGCAATTATGCTCTTCCCATTCATCCAACGTCACTTGGCTGTTGACATTTTATTAGTTCCATAATACAAAAAGATTCTATAGAAGCAAAAACCACGTTGCTAGCTGGAATGCACTATATTGTAACAGGTAACAAATTACCAGATGGCAACTACATTGTCAATCCTCAACTTTTACAGGTTCAACCCCATCATTACCAAAAACATCCTGTAAACAGACTTTGCTAAACAAATATCACGCTCAACACCTGTTTATGAAATTCAGATTCATTACATACATACAAGCGAGCGTTTAGGCTAGCATAGAAGCGAGTGTTAGAGATGGCATGGCTTTGCCTGTACAAGCACACACCAGGAAGGTGCTAAAGAAAACCCCCAACCTCCCAGCGTTACGGAAAAAAAATGTCAGTCACCAAGATTTGATCTCTAATCACTGCCATTGTGAATACTGATGGCCCTTATGACCTAGACATCATGGTTACCAGGGACAGTGTTTACAGAAGCACCAATAGGTCAGGAATAGCTTATAGGACAGAAACAAGCTGCCTGTTTTAAAGCCACAATTGTACAACTACTTTTTAAATCAAACTTCCAATATAATGCTGGTTCATGGCAACCTGTCCCAGTTGGGCCTTCACTTATGATTGACATCACATCATGTAAATGTGTTGGTGTAGAGCCAATTACTGCAGACTCTCAATATTAGGACTTGTGTTTTCAATGTCAGGGTCACGTAAACTCAATGTTGGTGGCACTGTTAAACCCCTATTATACCAGGAAGTAAAAAGGCACCAAACATTTGGTTTATTTTGGGCCTACGATGGACTCGGAAAGCTTTTATTCTCTGTAAATAATAAAAATACTTTTGGGGAACAAGCCTGAAACTTTAAATGCAGACAAAAACAGACACGAATTCCAGTCCGTCTTTATTTATTTGTTTTCTGAAAAATTCCTGACGTTACAGAACTAAACTGAAATGCATTTAATATCCCACTCTTTACATTGGTGACAAGAAAGAAAAAAAAAGGGAGAACAAACTTTTATAAAACTAAAATATGTATCTCAGCAGGTTAACAGCTGGAGAGCGAAACCAAAATTGAATTAAAATGCTGTCAAAAAAAAAAAAAAAAAATTTGACGAGTGGATGAGGGAAAGCATAAAGAAACCCCCACAAGAAATTTGCAAACTAGTTAAAACCTGGAAGAAAAAAAAAAAAAAAAAAGAAGGGCTGTTCGCAGGGCTATGCAGACTGACAGTGAGCTAAACGGGAGGGAGATGCTGGAAGATGTTTAACTGCTTCCCATACCACCAGCTTCTGAAGAGAGCCTAGAAAACAAAAAATAAATAAGATACATTTGTATGTTATGGTAGGTAGGGCTAAAAGAAAACAAGTCAATGTAACTTGCAATACATTGAAGAGCACTAAATCATTGCCAGGTCTATTACGATTAGTTTCATAGTTTTAAGAAGCATTGAACTATATAGGTGATGCCGGTATCAGGAGCTAAATTTAAGTTCTGTCCCATGGAGACGCCCTGCTCCAAACCCTGAGCGAATTTTTTCTCTCTTCTCTTTAGGTTTGAAGCCAGGGGTCTCCAGGGGACAGAACTGCAATTTCAGCTCTTGGGACCCCCTGAGAGATACATGTATCTGAAGGTGATGCCAGTTTGTCGAATCTGTTGAAAGGTCCCACAGGTTAATCGGAAGCCACAAGGGAGAACATCACAGCTTCCTACTGGCACGCAGGACATTTAAAAAAACAGACATTTTTCCATGCCCACCAGGGACTGCTACCAACAGCCCCTTTAGAAGCAAGCATCTCAGGAAACAGGGGGTCCCCACAGCTGAAATTTACAGGGGGGGGGTGTTAACCCAAGAGATACTGTACCACTTTACAGACCAAGAGCCCAAAAAACAGTTCACAATACCAAAAGCAATACTAATTTTCTATTTCTTCTGCCGGTGGGTTGAGACCCTAAACTGCTTTTAGCAAATGAATGGCAGTCCAAAAAAACAAAAACAAAAAAAAAAGTCTTAAATATGACAAACTTCAGAAAATTAAAAGCTTTGAAATCA
Organism: Ascaphus truei; assembly: GCF_040206685.1. Lineage (NCBI taxonomy): Eukaryota > Metazoa > Chordata > Amphibia > Anura > Ascaphidae > Ascaphus > Ascaphus truei. The sequence goes on from NC_134485.1 coordinate 347,076,797, forward strand.
AGGGGGTGACCAAGATGGGAAAAGTGTGAAGACCATATATTAAATTATATAAATTATATATTATATATTAAAAAAAAAGCCAGTTTGTTAAATTGCACTGTTAAAGTGTCAACAGAACTTTGCTTACATTATCTTACTGCATTTGTAGGAAAATTTCAATATTTCAAAAACGTGTACTTGTAAATAGCAACATCTCATAAGTTATCAGTCCCCATTTGAACAAACCTGTGTACACAAGTAGCAACACTGACAATGTGTGCATTGCAACAAATCAGTTTAGTACCAGCTGTGAAGGCAAATAGGAGCACTTTGTAAGGGCCTCGTGTTAATTGGGAGCCCAGATCTGAGCCACCAGCATGAGATAACCAATGATGACATATTGAGGTCAGCAACCATACCAGCTACCTTCCAAATAAAACAATCCATCTGAATGGCATCAGATGTGCTTGTTAAGGACTTTGTACTCATGAATGCATATCTATGACATCCAAGTCACACCATTTATCGCTAGTAAATACAGATAGCCATCAGGGGTCCATTTTTACAAACATGCCTGAAAACCAGTTAGCAAGATCAAAATCAATGGGAATTGTTTAAGAGCATGTTCCACCTGCTACATATTATGCATGATGAAATTAAACCAGTGCTATTAGACCACTGTGTGTGTGACGAAGAGGTAGTACAGACAGAATCTTCATGTTCAACATCCCTTGTACCCACAGGTATTTATTGCTTCATACATGCTTAACTATTCACTATCCCATAAAAAACATATGGTAAGAAAATCAGGATGGAGCTAGTAGTGTTATGGCGGCTGCCTCTGGAGGGTAGATGCGTTGATGCTTTAACATGGTTGTATCCTGTTGTATGATGTGATGGTCATTTTAACATAGATGTGTATCTGTTCCAATATATATTGTGTTGGCACATGCAGTGCTTTGGGGTATAAGGGCATTAGCAATTTCCCACTGGTCAATGTGCCCAGCATGACAAGCCTTTCCTTATGTCAAGGTTTATGTAGCCATAACCACTACCTTTTAATATACTAAAAATCCCATTGTGTACAGTAGAATTAAAGACATGTTTATGTGTGGTCCCAGTCAAGTCTAATATTACAGTTGTTTGTTATTTGTATTAGGTTTGTGGGTTTAAGACCGAGCCTAAGACCCGTTCAGATGTGTGGTGCTACTCCAGGGGGAAGGAGAAAAAACAAAACAAAAACAATCTTACAAATGAGGCGAGCACTTCCCCTCCTTACCACAAAGAATGGCATCTTCAGTCACAGATCGCTGCAACGCCGTTCTACTTTTAGTGGTATTCTGCTCTCGAGCTAGAAGTACATAGTATATGTAATGCTTACATAGTGTTGCCCCCTAGAGGCAAAGTGTTTCTCTGCACAATTGAGGTCAGAAGCTACTTCAGTGGAGCAAATGTCTCACACCGAGTTTAAATCTGGTTACAAAGGCACAAAAAATATACATAAGTGGGTCCACAGTTGGGTAATCTATTAGTATGACTAATCACAATTAAAACAAATTATAATATTGAATGTTGATCACAACACTACTGTCCCGAAAACATACCCATGTTAGACAGTTCATGACACGTAGTTAGGGGGTGGCAGCGTCAGAAGGCACATCTGCCAGTGTAAAGGTATCCTGCACCCCACCATTCACTCAAAAGAAACACCCTGCTGCTACCCCAGAGGATCGGTTGGTTTTTCCTTCCTCTTATAATACCTACTCCCATCGCTGACGTTCAGTCAGGATGACTTCATTTTAATCATTACTACAAGTTCGAGGCGTTTTTACATTTTATCTTCCATTTTTAACATTAACAATTCGTATTGAACAGATTTATGGTGATATACATTTACAAAATGTTATGGCGAGATTTATTTTTTGTTTTGTTTTTGGCCAACCCTATGTGGGCCACATCATCCAGGAGCAGACACCATACGCTGAAGAAACCGGGACTTCTCTACAAGGAAACGTTACAGGTGTAGGTTGCGGCAGTGACATCGGTGCCAATGGAGAGTGCCAACAAACAACTTTGTCCCAGTTATAGCAAGCAGTGTCCAAAGTGCCCTCCCACACACCCCTACCCAAATAACATGCCAACTAGAGCCTTTGTGGTTAACAAACCAATTGGCTGTTTTTATTAACAATATTCTCACATTCAACGCTGAACACATTTCAAACGGTTCATTGAAGCAATACTAAACAGCTTACACACTACTGGTAGGTATACACTGGGGGAGCCAGGGCACTGCGGCGGGCAGGAAGCTCACACCTTGCACGCTAACCACCTTCTGAAGGCAGGCAAAGCTCGTATCTCTAGCACGGAGGGGACAATAGGGGGATGCAATTGGGGACAAATGCAACTGTTCAGATGCGTTAAAATGAATGCACATCGGCTTCCCCAATATCTAGGAGGAGCCGGCAGAATACAACTCAGTAGGGAGAGAAGCGCTTTTCCGATTTCCCCTTAGTGTACGGCTGGGCGGCAGAGGCAGGAGCAGCGGAGGAGGAGGAGGATGATGAGGTAGAGGAAGAGGCGGTGGACGCGACATTTAGAGCCAGGAGCGGGACGGGTTTCATGTCAAGCAGATTGGAGACACAGGGGGCGGGGAGGCTGGAAGGTGTTTCCGAGGAGGAGGAAGAGGTGGTGGAGGCAGAGGCTGAGGAGGGGTCGCCACCCCCGGCTGTGGAGGCGGTCACCAGAGAGGAGGGGGCGGCGTTGGAGGAGGAAAGGGTGGAGGGTTGAGAGATGCTGAGAAGGTCAGGGGTCGTGGCACTCTGGGAGGAGGAGGGTTTAGCGCTTTCTAGACTGTAACAGAGGAAAAAAGAAAAAGGGAACAAAAACAAAAACGGGTGGGTGGGAGGGTAGGAACAAACGGAGGAGCACAGGAGGACAACAATGGAAGCCGAGTGCAAGCAAAGTGGTACTGAGCATCCACAACTACCATAAACTATTGGGGCCGCTACGCCAAGGGAGAGATCCTAGCAACAATGCACAGATTGTATTGTAAATGCCAGGGAAAGGGGTTATATTTTGTACAGTTGTGGCCCATTTCCCCCTGCACTGGACATGGCTACTAGGTGTGGCTTAATGCTATATTTCCACTTCTCTGCAAAAGGGGAAGGGATGGCTGGAGTCTGAGTCAATGTGATTGTAATGCCATGGTCAGAGTAGTATTCTGGGCAGCAAATCAAATGGATAACCAACCAATAGAATTCCCAGCCCTCCCATACAGTGCAAGTGGATCACAGATTGAGGTTTCTCATGTTTGACACCAAACCAATGTTACAAGTGTGCAATGTCAATGCATTCTAACAATATGAACAGCAATGACTGGTGCCAAACCCTTCAAAAAGCATGTTTTCACGAGTTTTAAGAAGACTAGTTTCACGTACCTAGGCAACATTATGGATCTTAAAGTTATTTGTGACTAGTTTCTAGAAGGTCTGACAGAATTGAAAGCATGTCCCTCTTAAAATATTGATTGCCACAAAATGAATTCAAGCATGAAACAAATGTGGTACATGCACAAGAGATTTAGTAGCTCGTCAAATCAGGGCTCAAAAAAGGTCCACTGAATATGGCAACACACACTACAGACCATGTAGGCTGGCAGGAACTAATGGTTCATACTTAAGGGAGGAAAGCATAGTATTTATACAACTAGATTTGGACCCTGAAGTCTTAACGAGCGGCCCACATTTTTCTAGGTCTAGCCAATTTTACACCATTTTCATAAAATTACATTGTCACAGACATATCCTCTAGCAATCAGGTGGCCCAGAATCCCTAGAGGATGAATATACACGAGATGCGATTAATCCGCTGGTAAGACCCAGATAAGAGTCGAGACTGCCAGGCATGTAGCAGAGCACAATGCAAACATCTTAAGTATTAAAAAGCCCCCATGGACAATGTGAAACCCCATTCACCCCCATGTCTTACCTGACATTGATAAGGTACTGGGCCAAACTGATGCTGGCTGTGGATCCAGTGATGGTCACCTGACGGTCAGTGGAACCCTCCACAGGATTGGCAATTTTAATCTGTGCCCCAGACATCTGGCGAATCTCATTAATTTTGGTGCCTTGGCGTCCGATGATACATCCGATCAGCTGGAAAAAAAAGGCAAGTGGTTATGAGGGAAGAGGCAACAGGTGGGTTAGCTAGTTTGCAGAATGCTTCAGGGTGGAACCTGCATACAAAGACCAGACTGACTAGATGTGACTTGTGCTACGCTAGTTACAGGAAAAATGGCCACCTCGTACCTAGTCAGGCACAGATACCAGTTGTATCTCATTCTCACCAGATGCATTCTCACATTAACTTATTGCTACATGACAAAGGCACAAATTAACACCAGAAACAAAATGGAGCCAGTGTAACTTGACTAAGCTATCAGGGAGATCGCCACTTAATGTTATTGGACTAAAAGAAATAAAACTGCTTCTATCGTGAACACAGCTTTTAGTTTGGTACTTTGCCAATAGTGTAAAAATAAAATCCTAATTATCCAACCATCAATATGAGCCACGTATGGTCAAAAACCCACCAGCTGCTAACCTTTGAAGGCTCTACAAACTTTTGGACTGACCAATTGCAATATTTAAACTAGTCAAATAGGCCACTTCTCAAATGCAAATTCAGAACACTACATTCATATTTAATAAACCAAGAGACGGGGGTATATTTAGGAGTGCATCCTCTTGACAGCTCTATGTTTTCCTAGAAACATCCCAAATGTGCTGGGCAGGCCAGTGCGAAGTCCCTCCTAAAAAAGGCTACAGGGAGTGCTGTGTGCACTTTAACTTCATTGTTAAGTTCTTTGAAATGACTTCTAACAGTAGAAGTGGAAACTGGAGAGGGTTTATTAAAAGCTTCAGTTATTCGTTTGTAGGACTAGCATTGGACCATCACAAGCAAATGGGCCTCTCCTTTCTACTTCATTGTTACATGGAAGGAGCCAAACATTGGTTGAAGAAAGCTCATATCTGGTTACTCAACATCCTGCCAAATAATTCCATTTGAAAGGAAACCAACGTTTTACATGTCATGTTGTAAATACCATCCCTCCTCCCCACTAGTCTCAAAGTAAGAGTCTTAATACGTACATCATTTGGAATGGTGAGTTCATGGGAAGTCGTTTGGGCTGATGCATCAATGCCACCTGTAAGTACATTCATATTAGAAAAGCCTGTTACAAAACCACCAATCCACTGCCAGCATAACCGCATTAGGACAAGAATCTGCAGCATAGGACAGATGACAGGCTCAAATCTAGGCCAGAGCTGCCGCAAGATGACCCAGTAAAGGGCAACAAAGGGATACCAAGTTATAATGCTGCTTGCACCTGAACTGTGTATACACATGGTGCACATTTGTATTATATGAAAATTAATCAGAGAGACAAGATAGTCGGACTTCAGAAAGGAGTCACTATCTTGAATTATATTTGTGTATAGATTGTGTTTGATTAGTTTTCACACAATACACCGTAGGATTTAGTTTTAGATTTACAAGTACACTCAGAAGAAAAGAAAGGGGAAAAAAAGGGGGGGGGGGGGGGGGGAGAGAAGTGTGGGTTCTTGCAAGCACTTTTAGGACACAAATTCTTTTATTGCGGTATTTGTACAGAGGGAAAGTCAAGCTTGTAGGAATAGAAAAACCTTCTGTAGTTTAGAGCCGTTACGTTATATGTATAAATGAAGCACATGAGGAAGCATTGGTTAAGCGAGCGGACAGCAATGTGTGGGACCTAGCCATTTGTCAGCTGTGTAGCCCATTCGATACGGAAGACAAGAAGATTCCTTACCACTGAATCCTGTGCTGCCACTATGAGACATGGGAAAGTGAGACTGTTGCATTGCCAGTTGGTGCAGCTTTGTCAGCTAAGGGGGAAATTTTTTTAAATTATTAGCACATTTTTACAAAGATGCATGGCATTAAAACAATTGAGCGCAAGAGGCCAGGAAGGTTAGTAGGGCGCACAGTAGTGTACAGCTCAGACCAGGAAAACAAGCAATGTCAGCAATGGGAGGTGAGAGAGGGCGGGTGTGTGAAGCAAAATCAGAGTTTCCAGAACGGTTTTAGAGCCAGAAAAAGTGCTTTAACACAAAAATTGTATAACCAGATTTATGGCATGAACACATGGAAACTGGACACTGCCTATTTTAAAGGTTTCATACTGCCACTTTGGTTGCAAAGCTAGAGGAAATAGGTAAGTTGCTGTGTTCAAGAGTGCAGGCAAGGTAAGAAAGGAAAGGAGGCCAGTGGGTGCAGTCTGAGGGATACAGCAAGTTTAGGACTATAAGAGCGCAAATGCAGAGAAAGCAAACTTACATCAGGCTGAGGAATGGCATACTGTCCTTGAATGGTGTAGGCCTACAAAGGAGGGAAATCAGTCCTATTAAAACATGTGGCAGCCAGATAGACCAAGAGTTGGTGTGGAGGCAGGTGATAGCTAAGCAGGGAGGCCCAACCTGGGCTGTGACAAGTTTAGGATAAGCAGGACAAGTTTGAGAAGCTAGTTGAGGAATATCAAAAGGAAATTTTGTTTGGTAAACAGATCTGTTACCGAGAGACATTGCTGCCAAATACAGACCCATCTTAAATTAAGATTTTTATGCATTTAAAAATAGATGGAACATACCTTTTTGGGAACTTGTGGGTCAGGAAGCAGTTTTGAAGCACATTTGACACAGGAAGCAACACGTTTTAGCAGTACAATGAAAGTCTCCATACCCCTCAATAATTTTCACATTTGTGCATTTTTTTTTTACCTTCTAGCAAAAAAATTATTGTATATCCAACGTCTCCATGTACAATTGAGGGCCTAAGTAGGAGGACCTTGAAATGATAAGAGGGTCATTGCATACTGCTCGCTGTGTCAGACAACTTCAAATTCTTTTTTAAATGGTCTTCACTAAAGCTACCAAATTCCTTTTCCTAAATGTTACTTTTATATCTAAAGCACTTCTTCCCATTAGGTATTATTTATAGGAGTGTCATTTTTATTACAGCTGTGAAGAGCTATGTATATTAATGGCACTATATAAATAAAGATACAGGTTTAACACTTTAAAATTACTTTAAGAATGTAGCTTTCATTAAAAATGTACATAAAGTCATGAGACTATAATTTGCATTACATTTTACATCCGTCTTATGACCGTGCATTTTGGGTCAGTGTGGCTCTAGGTGGTTTTCACAATCAAGCCATCCTTTCAGTACTATTTCCCTGGTCCAGGAACATCTGGGAGCCCCAAACAGCTGAAGTGCAGATGTTTTGGGATGATACTTCTCCTTATTTGCAAGTCTGAGACATTAAGGGTGGGATATGACGAGGCAAAAATCACCCTGAGCATCAGTGAATCAACTGTAAGCGGTTCACATTTATATGGCAGGCTAATTTGTGTCCATTAATACTGCTGCTGTGAGGAGCAGGAATCCCATACTAGGACATAGGTAGTAGTGATACAGGTGTGAAATAATCCTGTACTACTATAAAGCGGCTTGTTATATTGCACATGATCTGTGAAAATGCCTATGGCTGCCAGAAACTGCTGGTAACTAAGCTGCCATCTAAACAGCAGACCAAACCATGTACTGCCCAAATAACCCCAGCTAAATCTACTGACACAGGAAGATGCAAAGAAAGTGTGAAAACATCAGGACCTACCCCATGGAGATCCACAGCATCTAGGGAGACCCCCCCTGAGTGGGACCTCCGCCCCTCCCACAGGTCACTCTCACATGCATGGCCTCCGGCCTGGCGCGACACCTGTTGAAGTGAAAACGGGATTCAGTCATCTGATAAAACAGCAATTTATAGCCTCAGCCCACACCACTTTCCCCTATATGTGGGAAGGGAGTCCGATCACACCCAGAACGAGGTCAGTAATGCTATTTCCCTCCCAATACATCCTTAGCTCAGTCCTATCTTAGGAGACCGTGCTGTGCCCATTTAATCCGCTTAAGCACATTGTGGATGCCGCTTGTACACTGCACCAGCTGGGGTGTTAAGTGACTGCATAGTTCACCAGTTAACTGCTGGGCCACAGAACACAAGGACCACCAATTTTAGTTCTTTTCCATGTGTTTTTATTTTACACTTTTTAAAATACCAATCTGCTCCGATTTTGCTAGTCTATTACATTACCGATGCTTTCACATATACAAAATAAAAATAAACCACCAATTCCTCAAATGGACTGAATGTGGACAGATCTGGCTCTCTTAATGCTTTACTGTTTCCCAGCTCCTTGGCTAAACCTTGGCTGCTGCTATTTAGATTCAGATAGAGAAGTGGCATACTTTTTTTCCCCCATTCTCAACATCGAGTCTACAAAGATAAGGGTTAGAGAGAGACTTTAAATTCCTAAACTGAAACAGGTAAGCATTTATGAAGGTAAAATAATGGAGTCTTCCTCAATGCACAGCATTATTTATAATAATTAAAAAGGGTGGGGGGGGGGCAAGTAGTATTTTACAGACCAACCATAGGGCAGGAACAGTTTAGGTGAAGTGTAATCACATCCATGTACAAGTCACATCATGAACGCAGATCTCACAGATAAGCTGTGACACTAAAAAGGTAGGAGCCAAAAGCATGCTAATGGTGCACTACACAGATTGCAGAGTCCTTACCTGACCACCTGCGAAGATAACGGGAGAGCTGGAGGGCTTGGGTCGGTATGGGATGGTGACTCCCTTTGGGGGAGACTAAAACAGAAGAGAAAGATGGTATTAGACCGACCATATAGTGTATTAAAAGTAATTTTTTAGAAAGGAAGCAGATTTGGGCAACTGCAGGATACAGTCAAAAGTGTAGGGCCAAGCAGAAAGTTTGTTTGAAGTGGTGTAGGCTGTCGACATCAACTCCATACGCTGAAGGAAAATTTGATGCAGTTTACAGCAGACAAGTAAATTACAAGAAGTCTGGCTCATACAATTGTTTTATAATCTTCCTGACTAGTCCAAGTGATTTGAAACAAACAATAAAGTACATCAGACAAGGACTGTACAATCTCAGGAAAAGTTCAATAGCATTTTAAGGTACAGTTATGTTCATAGACTTAATTGCAACGTTCTTTCACCAGGCATGAGGACAGCTACAAAGCTAATGTCTTATTAAACTTCCCCAAAATTTATATTTTTAGTATTAAGGCACCTGCTTAAAAGCTTAGACCATAGGTCATAATACTTTTAATGATCACAGACGTGCTGAAGGGGAAAGAGTTAAGCAAAGGTAAGCATTTACAAAGCTCCAATTATAAAGTGCTCTAACCCTTTTAGACCGAGAGCTTTTAACAAAATGCCAAGCAAGATGTCACAAGCCCCTCTTGCATGAGGAAAGTGAAGAACCATCTACACCATCGTGTAAGTCACCTTGGACACCATGTTAAGAGCTGGTATCTATGGAACGTTTCATGGCCAATTTGTGAGGCTACAAGTATGCCTAGGATAGCCTTGCTCGTTACACTGCTCTTTCCCCCCCACACATGAGCAGGATCAGTTACTGACACTTCAATCAGATCAGACGGGCCTATTCTAGCTATCCAGTGTATAGGGGCCGAGAACTCCAATAGGCAAGGACAGGGACAATAACAGGTGTACAAAATAATCTGCACAGGTGCGTCACTAGAATATATGCGAGTATGCACAATTCACAAGCAGATCTAAAGACAGTTATTCATTAATGTGTGATCAGGCAGATTAAGCGCTCCTGCATGGAAATTCACAAATGGGAATTTTGTGCGGCCGTGCTCAATATTGAACTAGAATGAATACCTCGCTATATGTGCTCAATGACTAAAATAGTTCAAAATGGAGGCAAGGGGAACAGAGGAAGGAAGACAACCAGGTCACTTTTACACAAGCAAATATCGAGTTCAAGTCTTGTTCTGTTTGAGTTCTGCTACATCTTTCCTCCTCTCAGGTACAGTTCTATGACATTTGTTGTGCGTTTACGGCAACACTCAATTAGTGTCACATATTTTGTAACATTTTAACCTGTAATCTATGTGAAGCTGCACATTTAAATGTTTTACCGACTGCTACCACAACTATCTCACCTCCAGCATGACCACGCAGATCTGCTTGACACACTCGATGATGGATTGGGGAATGCCAGCAACAGTGATGGCACGCTCTGTGGAATTGGGCAGCATATCCCCTGCCACTTGGACCTGAGCCCCTGTACTCTGCAAGAAGATTAAGGATTAAAAATAGCAAATCAGAAAAATGTAATGTTCTTGGCTTGTGTGTAGCATACAGAAGACTCAACTGGAGTAGCACTTTGTTAAAATTAAGTTGCTCTGCTGATAAAAAGGAAAGTACCACCATATGGCTGCAGACGGCAATAAATGTGACGTAGGCCGATTGAAAAGGCTGCGCATTACTTCATCACAGATGTTTTGACCAAAGTGAGCCTTTTCTTAAGACTGGTACCAAGATAGGCAGCTAAATGCCAACACACACACACACACACACACAACACCCCACCTTGACTTAATTATCCTTGGGCAGATTGTGCCATCACTGCCAAGCCACAGCCATTTAACACCCCCTCCCCCCTCCCTCAGGACATGAGAATACCATATTAGGGTTAAAGTTAAATTCTAAGAAAAACAAAGTATTTGCCAGCTATGGTGAAACAGGCTGAGGCCATCAACAAACTAAATGCAAACTTTGGAAGTATAGGAAACCGCATTATGGTCCTAGTAACTTACTTGGTGCATTTCATAGCCAGCTATGGTGGTGAGGAAGAAATGATGCTTACCTCTCTAATCTCCTTTATTTTGCAGCCTCCTTTCCCAATGAGGGAGCCGCACTGACTGGCAGGAACCACCAGGCGCAGTGTGACTGGAGGTTTGCTAGATGCAGTGCTGTTTGTCATGGAGCTGCTTATGTCCTAGGGAAGATTAAATACAAACATTTTATGATGATTAAAAATCAAGAGAGTGTATATATGGGTATATGGTGGCAGAAGGGAAGAAAATCAGGGCTCCACAGATTTGCTCAAACTAATTAGTTGTATCCCCTTTTTTTCTGATTATAATATAGTGTGCATCAATTTATCATTCTTCTAGTCTATATGGTGAAAGACCACGTTCTAGTGTACCAGGACATGCATAAACATGGACTAGCCAGAGCCAGGTAGCAGCCTTCCCATTACTAAACCTATTTTTGCCATTCCCACATAGTATTCTTATGATCCACTCATTGTAGACCTCATGTATTTAAGATTAATAATTTGGTATGGGAATACAAAAATGGATTTTAATTGAGAAGGAAAATAAAATGCTAAAACCATTGGCAAATAAAACTATAGGATGTAGTGACCTGAAGCTCATATTGCTTGTAAAACAAGATACATATTGATCCTTCAGTATCAATTAAGTTTCAATCTTACCTCTTCCAGTTTATCAATGATCATAGAGAAGGCTTTAAAGATAGCATTTGTAGGGCCTGCAAGGGTAATTATGCGTTCAGGACAGTTCCCTTCTGAGATGTTGATCCGGGCACCACTCTGAGGGCAAAGAGCAGTGACAAATAGGTACAAAATCACTCAAATTACAAGAACTGAAGTTTTACACAAGTCAGGTGGTGATAGCTCTTGGAACAATATACCAGTTCTATAAACATTAGTAATTTGGGTTCTCGCATAACCAGACTTTTGCACTATAGTCTGGCTACTGCCATGTTCTCGTCATGGCTCACTCCCCGCCAGATCAAGGAGAGCATTTTTACCCCACCAAGTCGTGTAATTGGGAAGTAACCTGACCTCATTAGGACTATGGTGATAACTTTACACAGGATTCAAAAGGGTTAAGATTGAAATGGCATACTACAGCAAACATGGTCACGTGTACGACATGCAGCATTCATTGGTTTTTTTGCTTCCATTATACAGTGTTCATTACATACATGACCTTCAGAAAGGCAGTATTACATACATGCCCAGCGCCGACTCAATATCTTTGTATGCAAACAGAATTGTTTTATAGTTTCCCCCTCACGTATACAAGTTAAATCTATGGATTCTGAGTGATATGAAGGATATTACTTTTGCTACAAAATGTATGACATCTGAGCAGCTTTTATTTCCCCTCTACTTTTGTAATTCAATACCTACATTTATGCCAGCTGCTGAACAGAGCACATTTAAATCTTTAAAGCTTTGCAACAATGTTATTGGTGGAGGGGGCACATCTTTTCCCCCCTCCTTCAGGCTCAGCCTGTCAGCGCTCTGCAGAAAGCAACTGTGGCCACCAGGAAATATACCAACTATTCATTGCTGAAAGGAATGCAAAGCTACCTCCTCGCGCATCTTCTTAACAGACTCTCCTTTCTTTCCGATGATGCTTCCAACTTCCTGCAAAAAGAACAACATACATTTGCACCCAATATATACCAGAGCTGATGCTTCAAAACAGTTGCAGGTCTCTTATCCAGCAATTTTGTTCATGTCTGGTGCATGCATATACATTTTATAGCAGTCTACTGCACACTGCATGTGTTACATTACTGTATAAAACAATGAAGCTTGCATATGACAATTCTGAAATCGTGCTTACAGCTGTGTCTCAAATGACCCCTTTGTTGGAAATGGGTTATCACGCTTTTATACAGTTCTTGCAGTGATGCAGCTGCAAGTCTGCAGTTCACTTACAAAACTGACAGTTATCACTTCTCAATGCTGCACAAACCTTGCCATGCATGAGCAGCCTGATGGTGAGGGTGACGTTCAGACCCCCTTCAATAACACCGGTGGTATCCATGGTATCCAGGGTTGCGGTGGGTGTGGGGTCAGGATAGTCAGAAGGGGAACAAGGAAGTCAGATCTTTGGTCACAGGAGACGATACTGAGGGGAGAGAAAAAAGTTTTGTTTTTTTAAATGCAGCTAAAAACCCAATCTACCTCATGTTTAAGTTTGGGACAGTCCCCACCAGTAATTATTGTATTTTAAAGCTCAGTGCAAGAGTTTAGGGCATTTTGACCATGCTCTGAAGTTAATATACAATATATACATTTAAATATAATGGACAGTGCTACTTGGTAGAGCACTATTACATATGGAATTCAAAAAGGTACCAACACCAATCAAAAAGTGATACCCGTGTCAAGTGCATCAGGTCGCAGCCTTTAAACCCCATACTTGTGCTCTGATGAATGTCAAGTAGATCAACACAGGACTAACCACAAGTTAAAAGATGGCTGGGGTCAAATAGGCTAGGAGTAAAAGGAGGTTAGCATTCAAGTACTTGGTATCCCAACTTTTACAACTGAAGTGGCATGGGTAATGTATTGTTAGTGTAGCGCTGTACACAAAAATGCAGGCGTTCGAATAGTTAAGTCGTTTATCTCATGATCCAATATGCAGAAATCCTCTTAGTACATCAGTCTGCCTCCAAGCAGCCATCAACTGTATTAGCAGTAAACCTTTTCATGTAGTAAACAATAGCTTATCAACCCAACCTTTAACCTTTTCTACAAGAGCATCTGGCAGGTAGATGGCCAGCTTCACATTTAGGTCAGAAAACAGAATCAGTACCATAAGCCTTCCCTATAACCAGTATTGGGCCAGAAGAACAATACAGCAACTTAACCATGCATGAAAGCGCTAAGGAGCAGCTTAGTGAGTAAAGACACTGACTGGCACCAAGTTTGAAGCAGGGGAACCTGATTCAATCCCCACTCCTTGTGACCTCGGGCAAGTCACTATCTCACTGTGCAGATTGTAAACTCTACAGGACAGGGACTGTCTGCAAAATGTCTCTAAAGCGCTATGTAAAACTAGATGTGCTATACAAGAACAAATTATTATTATCTTCCAACACTGACCTTTAATAATGTACTTCTAATAACCAGGTAGGATATAGTCAATATATTTGGGGCAATATGGCTTAGCTATAGCACGGGTGTTACACAAACACGTGGAGCTTAAGAGCACTTGAGTCATTAAACCATGCATAATCATACCACATGTAGATCACAAGATTCAGGCTAACTGGGCCTCTACAGAAAAGTCAATGCCCTTCAACATAGAGAAGTTTGAAGGCTTCTAATCCCAGCATGCCACATATCCAGTTACAGGCTTTTGAAAGTTAACAGGGAAATGAGTAGTACAGACCAGAATCGCTATATTAAGTCATTGCTAATTTTTAACCCACTGTGTGGGAGGAAAATCAGAGGCCCTTGGTCATGGTTCACATTGTTCCAGTCAGATATAAAGTGCTTTAACGCACAGCAACATAAGTAGTATGAGACGCAGACTATCACTGGAGCAGTTACATGTCAGAACACGCGAGATGGAATATATATTGGGTTCTCCAGGCTATGGAACACTCCCATTTAGGTGTCGATTTGGGGAGATTGACCCTTTACATTTTAAGAGTCAAATCTATCCTATTCCCTTTGGCTGGAGTATCAATGGTGTAAAATTGGTTGGTTAAAAAATAAAAAATTAAGTCACCAACAGAAAGCTGCAAAGTTCAATCCCAACAACATTGCTTCTATGAGTATAGCAAACTGGATCAGATAAAGGAATTGGATAAAGAGCAACATAGGTTGGGACTTGGAAAGGTTGAGAAAAATCTAACATTCTATAAAATATTTTTTTTTGCAGGGGGTTGAAATCCTACGGAAGAAAAATGATGCGGTAGTTACAATGTTGCAGTGATTATGACTGTAAAAGGGAATTTAACAAGCTGGAGGTAGTGGTCACCAAGAACCCCAAAATAAACTAAAGGAGTAACACACACGGTATAGTGCACTTTCATAAGAAATGTGTAAAAATCTGACATTAGTGCCTCATACAATAACACTCATGATCGTCCAACAGACAGGCCCAGTGCAGGATGAGTGAATAAGGGAGCTACATCATATTGCGGTGCACCTGCACTTTACATGTTCCCCATGGACATTGTTATTTTCTAAACATTCCTTTAGAACAGCCATGATCATGCCAACTTTGTATTTGCTTGTCGATTCTTACCTCTTAAGCATGCTTCATGGAATAAAAAAAAATTCAGTTGTAAAAGCGATATGAAAAGACGTGGCCATTCTTAGTGTTTCCCAGAACACCAAAAACTGATTATTTGTTTAACATTTTACAATGAATAAAGTAAACATTTGCAACAAATTCTACATTATCTGTATAGAAATCCGACATTTCTTTGCAAGTAAGGTACTGCACAGACGTTCCAATCAATGCTAAATTATTTATTCTTGGTTAAAAAACATTGCAGCCTACATTTCAGAGGACAAAGGGCAGATACAGCGCATACATATGAATCATGCTTTTAGCCCA
This sequence comes from Ascaphus truei, assembly GCF_040206685.1. Lineage (NCBI taxonomy): Eukaryota > Metazoa > Chordata > Amphibia > Anura > Ascaphidae > Ascaphus > Ascaphus truei. Next base: position 347,092,132 of record NC_134485.1, read on the forward strand.
GTGAAGGCATGGGATGGAGGCAAAATGGAGTTAAGTCATCAAAACCAATGGGTGTCAGAGTTGTAACCGAGAGTAGCCATTTGTCCAGGGGGAGGGGGTCAAATGCCAGAATGAAAACTATCAAGTCTCAGAAACTGGAGATCCCCAGATGTTGGACCACAGAATCTCATGTGGACAACTTTGTTTGTTTTATTCAAGTTTGGGGAGGTCAAGTTGAGATTCCAAAAAATTGGTTTATTCGTATTAAACCTTTGCTTCCCCTTGCAGGGGATGTTATTTTTTTTAAATCTGGTGCTTCATTCAGGTGATGAAAAGTGGAAATATTAAGTGACCGGGAAATCAAAATGGACGTCTCTCCAGAACAACCTAATATGGAGGCGACAAGGGACTAAGAAAAAAAAAACACAAATATGCTATAGTAGTTACTGATGAGCTTCTGGGTGTTTGCCAATCTAGAGAACTTATAAAAGTGTGGAGGAAGAATGTGTGATACTGTTTGGTTCACTGTTTCTATAGAACTTCAGATACTTTATTTAAAATATAATAAAGTAAATAAAAAAAAGGCAGACCATGATGTCCTGCAGAGCGCCCTCCATCCAACAATGAATGTGCTTTATAACAAGGCACTGTTCAGTTTTGATCACATGGCTTGTATTACAGAAAAACCCTTATGAATGAACAGAAATGTTTTGTCTTCTCAACGAACTGCCTGCACCACTTGTTTCAATAAATCAAATAAAAGGCAATTTTCTACAATCTATGGGCACTGTTACAAACGCATCTCTGGTCACAAGAGATGCATGAAGGGATTGCCATGTCGATTACAAACTTGTGAATAGTATATTGACATTTAAAGGTGTATGGTTTAAAATATTATTTTTTGATAATTATATAATCAACACTAAGTTGTGGAGGGTTTACAGTCGCCGTCTAATCTTTTGTGGCAAGACAAACTTGTGTACACAGGTACATTTTAAGAGCCAACTTGTTTTGTATAAAGTAATTAGTCTGCCATCATTTACTAAACAGAAGGTAGGGGAACAAAACGACCAGGAATCATTAAAATGACCATTAGTATCCAGAGAACATCATGCATGTTTTATATTAAACCATTAATTAGGTCTGGATATTTAGAATACAAACTTGAATAAGCATATCTTGAATGGCTTACCTTGTAGATGGCCCACCAAAAGCAACAGAGAAACCAAATACAGAGATAGTGGCCAGGTACATGTTTTATATGATGAAATGCACTGAATGTTTGGCAATCAATAAATTACATGATGGCTCCATCAGAACATAGTTAAACAGGACTTTTATTTGGTTGTATAATTGGCAAGTCAACGCATGCAAGTGCTGTGCAACTATCCTGTGTTTAGTTGGCAAGACACTTCGAGACTGTCCTGTGATCGAGGCCTGCCAGGGGTCAGGAGTTGTGACCAGTGTTTGCAGTAGTTCCTCTGACCCAGGGAAAAGGCTTCACACAGGACAGTCTCTGTAATTGCCATTTTATAGAGGTAAGCAGTTATGGGCAAGTATCTCATGCCTAATTGTTTGACAGCCCAGAACACGTGAATGTTCAGTGAAATATGAAAGCTCGTCAGATAAAGGCAGAATGTACAACTGACCAATTTGTTTAATAAGGCCGGGTCTAGATGGCGACTTTAGATGGCGCGCGGAATTGCAGCCGACCGAATTTAATTTTTCGCGCTGAGGGAAGCCAATGGCACCCCGTGACGTGCTAACCACTCCTCCCAGCCGCCTCAGAAGTGCGCTCGCCGACACTCATGCCAGGACACAAAAATGCTCCTGTTTGAGCAGGAGCGTCAGCACAGTGCGGTATTTTTTTACCGTGTCCGAGGCCTAAGGGAGCTGTTTCAACACGACCTTTTCTTTAACACGAGAAAGGTCTACAAAGGCAACGTTATATATTTAATAGTGCCACTGGGAATGTAGCTAAAAACTGCACATCAGTATCAACCATTAACAAATCTACTATGAAGATTTCCATTTTAGGGTGGCAGTGGGAGTATGCGAAGTAACAGCTAGGAAATCAGCACAAATGGCAGTCTCCAGTAGCTGACCAAACCATTCATGTCAAGATTAAACAGCCATGCTTAAAGCTAGGATGTGGAAATTAGGCACAAATCCCTTTGTTGAACGTAGTCAGTACCCTGCCCTTATCAGGGTGCCAGTAAAAGGTAATGGCGGGAGAGAAGGGGCAGTGCTTGCGTAAACATTTCAGTGACATCACAAGGAATAGCCGGGGGAGGGGGTACAGAGAATCCTTGCACGTCTCAGCTTCCTGTATTTACAAAATTATTAATACTTACTGCATGCGATCAATTTTAGTAACAGAAAGGCATCAATCACCGATTCAACCCCATGAACAAGCAAGATATACTAAAAGTAAACATTTGGCCAGTTAATCTGGGAAGTGCAGTCGTCAGTGGCAAGATCAAAAAGAAAAAAAGGTGCGACAATAGATACACTTAAAGCAGCTGCCATGGCGCACGTCAATGTTGTTCACATCATTGAAACCTGAGGGTCATCCGGAACTAAACCACGCTACTTTTAGTGCCAAGTTCGGAGGAGTGGCTCAGTGAGCCTCAAGACACTGACTGGATATGAGCTTGAAGCAGTGGAACCTGGTTCAATACCCAGTGTTGGCGCCTTGTGACCTTGGGCAAGTCACTTTATCTCCCTGTGCCTCAGGCACCAAAAACAGATTGTAAATTCCACGTTTACAGGGACCTGCAAAATGTCTCTGTAAAGCGCTACGTAGAACTAGCAGCGCTATACAAGAACATGCTATTATGGTTACCCGGAGATACCGCCCAGATATTTAAACAGAAGGCCAATAGGAAGTCGCAACATCACATCCTGGTTACGCCGCGTATTCCCTTTGGTCCGCAGGACTTGCGAGATATCACCAGAAGGAAAACACGGGTACATCGCAGGAACCAATAGTGCACATTAAAGCTAAATAGTACTTTTCAGAACCGGATGATCCCCAGTTCAAAATAAAATAGGACATAAAGGATGTCCTATCTGCAAGAAATGTCAGTGTGCATCAGTAACAATAAGAATTACGTTGTAAAAAATTTTTTTTTTTTAAATAAACTACATAATTCATAAACAACGAACGCTGGAATTGCTCACTGGATTCTTTATTCGGGGGTAAAGACTACTACAAAGGAGTATTTGTTGTATTGTGTATAACATTTTTTAGTCACATGATATGAACACTAAAAAATGGGTTACATAGCCAATTCCTTGATGATTAACCTATGGGGTTAAACAGGAAAACATCTACTTTACCGATGCAAAAGTTATTATGCTTTAAAGACAAGAAACGCAGATAAAGACACTGTAAAGGTCATTTGGAAGCTGCACCCCCTGTGCCAACCCGTGCCACACAGGCGATTTCTACCAAAGTCACCTCGTATGACAATTAAATGCAGCGCTCACAAGCAACATCCTGGGGTGGGGGGTGGGGGAAAACTCGTGGGCGTGACAAAGATCGAGATAAGCACAAAATCGCGCGGATTTCGGCATATTAGTAAAAAAAAAAACAAAGTCGAGACGGGTCCTTACATTCAGCTTTCCATGCGAGATTATCCATGAAAAAAAAAAAAAGGTGCATCCTGCAGAAGTTGGGACAAGAGGCGCCTTTGGGTTGTGTGCATGTGCAAAGCTCACGCAGCAAACACGTGTGCTGAGGGCGCCGCTGGAAACCTGCGCCTAGCTACTGCACTAGTGAGATCGCCTCAATGCAAGACAGCAGCGGCTTATCGCTGCCTCCGGGTGCTGGGAAACCAATGCGCAGAGTATTAATACCACCATGCATTTAATCTATTGAGGGGGGGTGAGGATCTCGGGCGACGGAGGGGTTAAACGGGACCGCCGTGGCTGCGAGACCGCTCACACACCCTCGTGGGTCTGCAATACAATGGGACGCAAGGCCTACCCCATGACTTACAACAAAGCCCGGGCTCCGGCCTCACTTCCGCCACTTGTCTCCGCCTCGCAGGTTCCCGGGCCTGCACCGCGTTACTAGGCCTCAGCACAGGCCTCGCCGGGGCGGGCACGAATGGGGACCGGGGCAGAGTGCGCAGGGGAGGAATGGCAGCGCGGTAATAAATTAAACTAAAAATAAAATAGCGTCGCTTACCTGCGAGTTACAAGGGACGAGGGTGACCGCCGTGGAGGAGGAGAGACGAAGTTAGCGGGAGAGAGAGAGAAAATGGGTGCCGGAGAGGAGAGGGAGACGGGGGAGGGAGAAGGGGACACAAAAAGGAATGGGGAGGTAAGGAACGATTCCGGGAGCAAGTGCCCCGGGGAGGGAGGGAAGGAGAGAACCGGGCGGGCGAGGAATGGCGACGGCGGGAGGGGCTGGCGGGAGCTGCGGCTTCTGCTGCTGCCTCTGCTGGTCTGGGAGGGGGAAAGGAGGCGCGGGCTGCTATTAACCCGCCCTCACCGGAAATCACCACCAGCGAGACGAAAGCACAGAGTGTCCGCCAGGGGGGTGGCGCTTCGCCGAGAGAGCGCACTGGTCACTACTAGCCTAGTTATTGGCGGTATGGGTGCGCCAGTGATGGTGTGCGGCGGCACAGAGTTAAAGCGTGTTGTTAACGTAGTAGACATTGAAGGGGGTCTGTTAGCAAGACAAAATTAAAGTGGGTGTACCAATATGGCGGGCGCACTGAGGTGCCCCAACCCCGGTTACATTTCCGGCCAGGGCAAGATGGCTGGCATGGCGAATTCATCCTGGCCCTGGGGTGTACCAATATGGAGGCGCGAGAGAACAACGTGTTTAATCATCTACACTTCGCTGTCGATGGGTAACAAGAGCAGGGATGCGTTTAGCAATACCAGGCGTCTCGGCGATAAAAAGTTATTTGAAAGACAGCAAATCCGCGGTTTTGCTGATATTGTCGCCTGCAGGGTACTAAGATGGCTGACGGGAAAGGCCTTTAGGGGCTAAAAGGAGAACGCTCCAAGTGAGACAAAATGGTCGTCGGCGCTCTTCCGGCGTAGGCGGGTTATTTTTTTCCCTTTATGGAAACTTCAAGATGGCTGTCTGAGCGTCGTAGTCTTTATTGTGCTCAAATGGGAGTACAAAGATGGCGTCTCATGACTAGTTTAACCCGCTTCACCCTTGAGTTACATTCTTAACTTAAGTCTCTTACTTTTAGCAAGTAATACTACTGTGTGATTGGTCTCGTTTGTTTATAGATGGTAAGAGACTTGCTGAAATCACTGCTTTTCCAATAACATTTTATTGTTTTACACAGAGCCAGAAACCTAAGGAAGGCAGGCATAATCTGAAAATCAAAGGAGATGACATTGAAATATTTCTAAGGAAGTAAATTACATTGCTACAGTTAGAAAAAAATATATACACCTTGTTGCTTGCAATGTGGGGCTGTCTCTTTGAGTCTTGTGTCTGACAAACGGATGCTTTCCATGGGAAATAAATAGTGTTATTTTAAAGGTTCCGTGTGTAACTCCAGCTATCTCCCTTCATCTCTGATAATACCTATGTCACCCTTTACAGTTCCAAAAATCAAATTCACCAGATAATGGATACTCCTGGGAGTACCTTCATTCCATAGGCTTCCAAGGAGGGTTGTAGAGTTTGGTGTGCAGCCATGAAATGTGCTGCAGAGATGGCTCTCCAGAACACCTCCTGTGTGTGCCAATTGTGTGCATAGGAATAGGCGCATGGTTGTACACGTTTGTGTAGGGCTTCAAGGGACCTTGGTACGAGGGAAGTTACAGTTAAAAGGGAGACAGAAGTGACTGATCAGGAGAGTGGAAACAAAGAAGAAAGGAAGACAAATAAAGTATAAACTAGTAAAGAATAAAGTAAGAGTGCAAGAATAGTAAGTCGAAGAGTGAAGCAGACTGGCAGAATCGAGAGCATGAAAAACAACAGTGAACAGAAGTGTTGAAAGGGTTAGAAAGAAAGTAAGGAGTAAAAGGACTGAAAAAAAGGAGAAACATCAATGTGATGGTAGGGGCAGCTTGGCAAGCAATGGGATCGCTGCAATCAGAGCTGAAATACTTGCGGGCATTTCAGCACTAAGTTGATTTCAACATCGCCGGACAGGGAGATACAGACGCAGTGTGCCCGACACAGGGCTTACATTTCCACCCAAGTAGATGGGCTTAACCAACCCTGTTACGTAACAGGGTTGCCTCATGACTAGAGGTCGATTATCGGTGCCCAGAACTTTGGGTATCTGCTGCCACTCTAGCCCATGGGGCTCAACCCTATGCTAGCCCTAGGGATATATGAGACACAAGTCACACTAGCCAGACACAGGGAGTATAATACGTTTTGGGTGTATTATATTGGGATACAACAACAGGGATTCCAACACGGGACAGATACAGAAAAGGGAGAATGGCATGATGGGCGCTAACGAAAAGAAATGTATCACTGTCCTCCAGAATGCCACCTGAGCCAAGTGATTCTGAACTTTCTTAGTCCCTGTGAGGACTCACATGGACCTAAACAGTTACCTTAACTCACCTCTGGTCCCAGCAGTTTAACAGATCGAAGTACTGGAAAGTGGCTAATAGCGTCCAGGCCGTATAGCCCACAATAGATGGTAGCCTGCTGGCTAGTGAGTTGGTGAAGGGCGCCTCTGTCCACTGCCTGTTGATGCCCCTTGCACAAAGGTAGACCTTTACTGGACACAAAAGACACGTAACTTGGTATAGAGAATAAAGTGATATTGTGCGCAAATAGATAACCATCAAATAATATTCTTGGAATGAATAATACCCACTGTGAAAGTAAACACCACTTTAGTGATAATAATACAAAACCTTAGGTATATAATAGGAGCATGTGCTGTCGTCTGCTGCTGCTGCTGCTGCTGCTGCTGCTGCTGCTGCTGCTGCTGCTGCTGCTGCTGCTGCTGCTGCTGCTGCTGCTGCTGCTGCTGCTGCTGCTGCTGCTGCTGCTGCTGCTGCTGCTATTAGGGTGGCTCAACACCCCTATACTACAGAAAAAATACAAGAAAAACAGCGCAATACGCAATAGTGAAGCATGTAAAGATAATAAAATTATATTTATAGGGTAATAATTCTGCGTACATCAAGGATTAAAAAACAAGCATTCCGTGTACCAAGACACGGGTTACCAAACACTGGAACAGGGCTGATGGGATCACTCTCTCTCCACCCTCGGTATGGCAATCGTCCGCTTCTGGAACTGTGGGATGCACCTCAGGTAGGTGGGTGACCTCTCATATGATGACACCGTTCGGCCTCCTTGGTGATTAGTCCCCTTGAGTTTGGTTCCTCTCCGTGATTGCAACAGTCTCTTGTACTGTGGAAACAATGTCCCAATTCGCAAGTGGGCACAGACCCCCCTTCCTCTAGTCAGCGTGCGTGCCAATCGAGGAAACAGCCCGCAAGTCGGGCGTCAGAAGATGACGTCACAGGGGTTGACGTGATAGGTAAACACTAGGTACTGCTTACCATCTGGGCTCACCAGGTATACTGCATATACACAGCGATTCAGTAGTCTCACCTTCGACACGCCCAGCAATGGCGATCGGAGCAAAAGAGATCTAGTTAATACGCTGGTTTGGAGTATATCCTGGAAAAAAGCTTCAGAGGTGCCCAAGTATATGGGATTTAAGCCTTTAGGATTCAGTATTAATACAGGAAAATCCAACGCGTTTCATGGCGCAATGCCACTTCTTCAGGCTGTTTAACAGATTGAAGTACTGGAAAGTGGCTAATAGCCCCCAGGCCGCATAGCCAACAATAGATGGTAGCCTGCTGGCTACTGAGTTGGTGAAGGGCGCCTCTGTCCACTGCCTGTTGATGCCCCTTGCACAAAGGTAGTCCTTTACTGGACACAAAAGACACGTAACTTGGTAGCCTCCTGGCTACATAGCCGTGTGGTGGTGGGGACCATCACCCACCTCAACTGGATGCCACAAACATACATCTGGAGGCCGCTAAAGCTTGGCTCTCCAGGCCGCGTTCCTCCAAAGGAGGGTTGCTGGTATCCTGCCGCTCTGCTGGGATCGTCCCATGAAGTCTCGTCTGGATCGGTGAGAGTCAACCACACAAACCAGCACTCCAAACAGCCCTGGTCAACATTGCACCCTCAGACCGCCACTCCGCAAGACGCCCTAGACACCTGCATTGGGTCTCAGTTCCCCTCTGCTGGCTCTATACAGGAGAGTCCCATGTCAGGACACAGCCTATACAAAGGCTATCAGGAACAGGTACCACACAGGTATTACACAGCCTTTACAAAGGCTTTCTGGAGCATAATAACTGAGGCTGAGGAGAAGGCAGTAGTTATACACCTGTCCCAATTAGAGAGATTCCAGCTAGTCTGGGGGAACAATAGTCCTGGTCTCTGCACACGGCCCCAGGCCCAGTTGATGAGATTATTGAGATTGAAGGTGGGCAAGGAAGCCTAAATAAAAACTCATGTGGAGAAGCGCAATGATTATATTTGTTTTACATTATTTGTTGGGCCGATTTTAATCCTTAGCAACACGCTCCTTGAGGGCAACACTACTATGGTGTAATTTAATATATTTAGCCAATCACCTGCAACTGCTTATTGAGCAGTTTGTGGCAGGCCAGCCCCTCCTCTTCCAGGTATATAATCTCCCAGCAAGGTCCCAGTATTTCACTATTCACTTTACTTGCTGACATGTGAGTATCTGTACTGGTATATACCAGTTTTTAACTGCACTATGTTATATAAGCATATGCTTGGTTATTTTAACCCTTTCACATAACATTAGTGTGCATTTAGCGTAGGGACCTGCTATAATGAGACTTACCTTGACGTGGTTAGCAGGCTTGGCATTATTTGATCAAAGGATGTATACCAAAAGTCTCCTTTTTTCTTATAGGTATTTACACCATACATATATATTTATTCCCCATTGATTGCTATCCCAAAGGGAGAAGCGCAGGGATTCACTTTTTGTTTTGCACATTTGTATGGCCAAATCCTTCATTAGCTGCATGCTCCTCACGTGGAGAAGCGCAGTGATTATATTTGTTTTACAAGGAAGCCTAAATGACTTGCTTAAATATGGTCATCCCTAGCCTTAGCATAGTCCACAGGATGTAGGCAGTACAGGAAAATGCCCATAGAATGCCTGATAGAGCCCCAGGGCTTACAGCTCTCTGGTTAACCATAAGGCCTCGGTCCCGCTGCGCTCGTTGGAGCGGGCGGCCATGTCGCGAGTTCCCCACCAGCAGGGGAATCCTCGCGAGCCGGTCCCGGTCCCCCCTGGCGGCACAGCTGACTACACGCTGTGGCGCGTCAGCCGCTGGAGACACAAGAGAATGGTGTTTCCTAGCGTTGACGCGTCACGTGGTGTGGCTGTGAGCCAATGGGGAGGGGAGGCTTCGGGAGGAGGAGAGGCTTCGGGGAGCGGGGAGGAGTGTGGAGTGAAAGCAAGTGAGTGCCTGTCTGTGTGTCTGAGTGCGTGCGTGCCTGTCTGTGTGTGTATGTGTGTGCGTGAGTGCCTGCCTCTGTCTGTGTGTGTGTATGAGTGCCTTCCTGTGTGTGCGCGCGTGTGTGTGTATGAGTGCGTGAGTGCCTGCCTGTGTGTGCACGCGTGTGTGTGTATGAGTGCGTGAGTGCCTGCCTGTGTGTGTGTGTATGTTTAAACTTACCCTCAGCAGCTCCAGCCCGAGTCCGTGGAGGGAGGGGGGGGAGAGTAGCGGGTCCCTCCGCTCAAGCCACGCCCCCCCTCCCTGTCAAGCCTCCCACTCCCGCCCACCTCCCGCTCCGGCTCCCGCTCCCTACAGACCGCATATCGCGGTCTGTGTATGTCAGCGCCCCGCCTGTCTGCAGTGCGGGTGCGCTGACTCTGGGAGCGGGGCCTTAGCCTTAGCGTCTTTAGAGACTGGAGAAGAGCAGTATCACTGCTTTCACAAAGTCACAAAACAATGTTAAAAGGGCAAAACCTGAGTGCCCAACATTAACCGTAGGGTTACCTAGAGTAACCCTGATGAGTATAGGTAACATGGCTGAGTTTCCTAGAATTTTTAGGAAGCCTTGCTGCCTATTTTGTCATGGACCTGAGGATCGACAGATGGCATCCAAGTATTAGTTTTGGACCAAGGAAAATGTCGCGGCCCATTGGGAAGAGTATGGGTTGCTTACAGATGGGTGCAAGAAGCCCACGATGGTCCAAGACAGGGGGGCGCAAACTTTTTTCCCTGCGCCCCCCTGCCGGCTGACCCCTCACTCCCGCGCCCCCCCCCCCCAACCCCAACTTACCCGCGCTCCGGCGTAATGACGTCACGTTGCCATAGCAACGTGACGTCACATGACCTCGCAGCGTCATTTTGACGCCGCGTTGCCATGGTGACGCAGGAGGAAGCCGCGGGAGCCACGGTAAGTTAGGTTTGCAGAGGCCCTGCAGCTCCCCCGGCACTTAATTTAAGTGCCTTCGGGAAGCGCACGGGGCCTTTGTAAACCCCGCACCCCCCGTCGGTAGTCTTGCGCCCCCCCCTGGGGGTCGCGCCCCACAGTTTGCGCACCGCTGGTCCAAGACATAGTCCAATATGTGGTCAGGATGTGAGCGGCTCCAGAGGAACCCATCGCAGCTAAGGCCCCGGTATCTCCGCTGCAACGCGCGCCCGCGAGATTGGTGGCGCGTGCAGCCGATTACCTGGTCTGCAGCTCACTGCAGGAAGAGAGACCGGGGGGGCGTGGTGGGGGAGTGACGGGGGCGCGGCCATGACGTCACCCGGCAGGTTCGCCCTCATTGGCTGAACCGCCGGGGGGCGTGCCGTATCGCTCGACGCGAGTCCTGCTCTCAATTGTATTGAGAGCAGGAGCAGCTCTCACCCCAGCGTTGCGGCCCCCCCTCGCAGCGTTCCCGGCGCCATTGAGGGGAGGGCTCTCGTCCGTGTAGCGTCCGCCACAGCGGACGCTGTAGTAAGCAGCGGGGTCAAGGCCTTACGCAGAGGTTCCTGCTGCCTCTCCTGGGGCCAAGTCCCAATGGTCAAGCTCTGAGGACAAGGAAAGCCCTCCGGTTGCTGAAACACCCCCTGTTGCCCAATAGAAGGCATGGTGGTCGTGTTCAGGCTTAATGCCAGGATGAAGATGCGACTGGCAGCTAACCATGCGGATGATGGGGAAGGCAGGCCCAAAGCTGTGAAAATGGTCTCCAGCCAGTAGCTGCAGTTCCTGGTCCAGCCTCCCTCCACGTCTCTGTCACAGAAGACCAGATGACTTACACAGGGATCACAGCACAAGGCAGAGTAAGGGGTTAAATAAAAGGGTCTATTCTGGCAAAAGCCAACAGGAAACATCACAAACCTAAAACGCCAAAAACTGTATAAAACACATGAAATAGCCAGATTCAGCACTTACGCGGTTAACTGGTGTTTTCTAACTCGCTGGGTGCAAAATAAGCCTGCGTACGCAGGTCATCGTACGCAAATCAAGCCTCCTCCATGGCTACAAAATGTTCTGATCACCGCTAGCTAGTATTTCCAGGTACCCCACGAGCAACATCCGAATCCCTGGAACGGACTTGCATTTGTAGTTTTCTGCCAATTTGGGTTCCAGGAGATTCCGAGCTAAGTCCAGGTCAGGGTAAAACTCTCCCATAGGGTTCCCTGCACCTAGGAAAATCTAGTTTTTGACCCCAGTCCCAATGTAAGTTAACCCCTCCCACTTAAAACATCACTGGATTTTAAAGAGCTTTATTAAAGAAGCTTAGTATATGGCAGTTTCTCTGATAAGTTAATGTCTGCATAAAAAAGTTTTTAAAAAAAAATGTTAATGGAAAACAGCTTTGTACTGCCTGGCTGAGGAATACAAGTTAGGCTGCTGCCCCGCTGGCGCTGACCGTGCTCATGCTTGAAAGCGGTGACGTCACCAGCTCTCCAAGCATGAGCGCCAGGTGTCCGCGCTATTTCGCAAACGCGCATTGGGGGGCGTTGAAGCACGCTCAGCTTGACCTGCAAAGTCTCTTTTTTATTTATCTAAGTGCCAAGCTTGGGTGAGCGTGTGTGCCCGCACACAAGCGCGCCCGCATCACGTTAGCGGGGATGGGAAAATTTAAATTGCCGAAACTAAACTCGGCAAGCACCGCTCAGCACTAGTGTGGCCGCAGCCTTAGAATAAACCGCTGGAGTTGCCATGTGTACACTCTCCTGCAGGCTTTTGGGCCTTTTTAAATAAAACCTAAAATTAAGTCAAATACTGCTAAGAAAAAAAATGTATACAACAGACGACAGAGAAGCCCAATGCTACATCCAACATGACAGAAATACACAGTAAAATACTTGTATATTCTCTTTAGAATTCGCCTTTAGGATTCAGTATTAATACAGGAAAATCCAACGCGTTTCATGGCGCAATGCCACTTCTTCAGGCTGTTTAACAGATTGAAGTACTGGAAAGTGGCTAATAGCCCCCAGGCCGCATAGCCAACAATAGATGGTAGCCTGCTGGCTACTGAGTTGGTGAAGGGCGCCTCTGTCCACTGCCTGTTGATGCCCCTTGCACAAAGGTAGTCCTTTACTGGACACAAAAGACACGTAACTTGGTAGCCTCCTGGCTACATAGCCGTGTGGTGGTGGGGACCATCACCCACCTCAACTGGATGCCACAAACATACATCTGGAGGCCGCTAAAGCTTGGCTCTCCAGGCCGCGTTCCTCCAAAGGAGGGTTGCTGGTATCCTGCCGCTCTGCTGGGATCGTCCCATGAAGTCTCGTCTGGATCGGTGAGAGTCAACCACACAAACCAGCACTCCAAACAGCCCTGGTCAACATTGCACCCTCAGACCGCCACTCCGCAAGACGCCCTAGACACCTGCATTGGGTCTCAGTTCCCCTCTGCTGGCTCTATACAGGAGAGTCCCATGTCAGGACACAGCCTATACAAAGGCTATCAGGAACAGGTACCACACAGGTATTACACAGCCTTTACAAAGGCTTTCTGGAGCATAATAACTGAGGCTGAGGAGAAGGCAGTAGTTATACCCCTGTCCCAATTAGAGAGATTCCAGCTAGTCTGGGGGAACAATAGTCCTGGTCTCTGCACACGGCCCCAGGCCCAGTTGATGAGATTATTGAGATTGAAGGTGGGCAAGGAAGCCTAAATAAAAACTCATGTGGAGAAGCGCAATGATTATATTTGTTTTACATTATTTGTTGGGCCGATTTTAATCCTTAGCAACACGCTCCTTGAGGGCAACACTACTATGGTGTAATTTAATATATTTAGCCAATCACCTGCAACTGCTTATTGAGCAGTTTGTGGCAGGCCAGCCCCTCCTCTTCCAGGTATATAATCTCCCAGCAAGGTCCCAGTATTTCACTATTCACTTTACTTGCAGACATGTGAGTATCTGTACTGGTATATACCAGTTTTTAACTGCACTATGTTATATAAGCATATGCTTGGTTATTTTAACCCTTTCACATAACATTAGTGTGCATTTAGCGTAGGGACCTGCTATAATGAGACTTACCTTGACGTGGTTAGCAGGCTTGGCATTATTTGATCAAAGGATGTAACCAAAAGTCTCCTTTTTTCTTATAGGTATTTACACCATACATATATATTTATTCCCCATTGATTGCTATCCCAAAGGGAGAAGCGCAGGGATTCACTTTTTGTTTTGCACATTTGTATGGCCAAATCCTTCATTAGCTGCATGCTCCTCACGTGGAGAAGCGCAGTGATTATATTTGTTTTACAAGGAAGCCTAAATGACTTGCTTAAATATGGTCATCCCTAGCCTTAGCATAGTCCACAGGATGTAGGCAGTACAGGAAAATGCCCATAGAATGCCTGATAGAGCCCCAGGGCTTACAGCTCTCTGGTTAACCATAAGGCCTCGGTCCCGCTGCGCTCGTTGGCGCGGGCGGCCATGTCGCGAGTTCCCCACCAGCAGGGGAATCCTCGCGAGCCGGTCCCGGTCCCCCCTGGCGGCACAGCTGACTACACGCTGTGGCGCGTCAGCCGCTGGAGACACAAGAGAATGGTGTTTCCTAGCGTTGACGCGTCACGTGGTGTGGCTGTGAGCCAATGGGGAGGGGAGGCTTCGGGAGGAGGAGAGGCTTCGGGGAGCGGGGAGGAGTGTGGAGTGAAAGCAAGTGAGTGCCTGTCTGTGTGTCTGAGTGCGTGCGTGCCTGTCTGTGTGTGTATGTGTGTGCGTGAGTGCCTGCCTCTGTCTGTGTGTGTGTGTATGAGTGCCTTCCTGTGTGTGCGCGCGTGTGTGTGTATGAGTGCGTGAGTGCCTGCCTGTGTGTGCGCGCGTGTGTGTGTATGAGTGCGTGAGTGCCTGCCTGTGTGTGTGTGTATGTTTAAACTTACCCTCAGCAGCTCCAGCCCGAGTCCGTGGAGGGAGGGGGGGGAGAGTAGCGGGTCCCTCCGCTCAAGCCACGCCCCCCCTCCCTGTCAAGCCTCCCACTCCCGCCCACCTCCCGCTCCGGCTCCCGCTCCCTACAGACCGCATATCGCGGTCTGTGTATGTCAGCGCCCCGCCTGTCTGCAGTGCGGGTGCGCTGACTCTGGGAGCGGGGCCTTAGCCTTAGCGTCTTTAGAGACTGGAGAAGAGCAGTATCACTGCTTTCACAAAGTCACAAAACAATGTTAAAAGGGCAAAACCTGAGTGCCCAACATTAACCGTAGGGTTACCTAGAGTAACCCTGATGAGTATAGGTAACATGGCTGAGTTTCCTAGAATTTTTAGGAAGCCTTGCTGCCTATTTTGTCATGGACCTGAGGATCGACAGATGGCATCCAAGTATTAGTTTTGGACCAAGGAAAATGTCGCGGCCCATTGGGAAGAGTATGGGTTGCTTACAGATGGGTGCAAGAAGCCCACGATGGTCCAAGACAGGGGGGCGCAAACTTTTTTCCCTGCGCCCCCCTGCCGGCTGACCCCTCACTCCCGCGCCCCACCCCCCCCAACCCCAACTTACCCGCGCTCCGGCGTAATGACGTCACGTTGCCATAGCAACGTGACGTCACATGACCTCGCAGCGTCATTTTGACGCCGCGTTGCCATGGTGACGCAGGAGGAAGCCGCGGGAGCCACGGTAAGTTAGGTTTGCAGAGGCCCTGCAGCTCCCCCGGCACTTAATTTAAGTGCCTTCGGGAAGCGCACGGGGCCTTTGTAAACCCCGCACCCCCCGTCGGTAGTCTTGCGCCCCCCCCTGGGGGTCGCGCCCCACAGTTTGCGCACCGCTGGTCCAAGACATAGTCCAATATGTGGTCAGGATGTGAGCGGCTCCAGAGGAACCCATCGCAGCTAAGGCCCCGGTATCTCCGCTGCAACGCGCGCCCGCGAGATTGGTGGCGCGTGCAGCCGATTACCTGGTCTGCAGCTCACTGCAGGAAGAGAGACCGGGGGGGCGTGGTGGGGGAGTGACGGGGGCGCGGCCATGACGTCACCCGGCAGGTTCGCCCTCATTGGCTGAACCGCCGGGGGGCGTGCCGTATCGCTCGACGCGAGTCCTGCTCTCAATTGTATTGAGAGCAGGAGCAGCTCTCACCCCAGCGTTGCGGCCCCCCCTCGCAGCGGGCCCGGCGCCATTGAGGGGAGGGCTCTCGTCCGTGTAGCGTCCGCCACAGCGGACGCTGTAGTAAGCAGCGGGGTCAAGGCCTTACGCAGAGGTTCCTGCTGCCTCTCCTGGGGCCAAGTCCCAATGGTCAAGCTCTGAGGACAAGGAAAGCCCTCCGGTTGCTGAAACACCCCCTGTTGCCCAATAGAAGGCATGGTGGTCGTGTTCAGGCTTAATGCCAGGATGAAGATGCGACTGGCAGCTAACCATGCGGATGATGGGGAAGGCAGGCCCAAAGCTGTGAAAATGGTCTCCAGCCAGTAGCTGCAGTTCCTGGTCCAGCCTCCCTCCACGTCTCTGTCACAGAAGACCAGATGACTTACACAGGGATCACAGCACAAGGCAGAGTAAGGGGTTAAATAAAAGGGTCTATTCTGGCAAAAGCCAACAGGAAACATCACAAACCTAAAACGCCAAAAACTGTATAAAACACATAAAATAGCCAGATTCAGCACTTACGCGGTTAACTGGTGTTTTCTAACTCGCTGGGTGCAAAATAAGCCTGCGTACGCAGGTCATCGTACGCAAATCAAGCCTCCTCCATGGCTACAAAATGTTCTGATCACCGCTAGCTAGTATTTCCAGGTACCCCACGAGCAACATCCGAATCCCTGGAACGGACTTGCATTTGTAGTTTTCTGCCAATTTGGGTTCCAGGAGATTCCGAGCTAAGTCCAGGTCAGGGTAAAACTCTCCCATAGGGTTCCCTGCACCTAGGAAAATCTAGTTTTTGACCCCAGTCCCAATGTAAGTTAACCCCTCCCACTTAAAACATCACTGGATTTTAAAGAGCTTTATTAAAGAAGCTTAGTATATGGCAGTTTCTCTGATAAGTTAATGTCTGCATAAAAAAGTTTTTAAAAAAAAATGTTAATGGAAAACAGCTTTGTACTGCCTGGCTGAGGAATACAAGTTAGGCTGCTGCCCCGCTGGCGCTGACCGTGCTCATGCTTGAAAGCGGTGACGTCACCAGCTCTCCAAGCATGAGCGCCAGGTGTCCGCGCTATTTCGCAAACGCGCATTGGGGGGCGTTGAAGCACACTCAGCTTGACCTGCAAAGTCTCTTTTTTATTTATCTAAGTGCCAAGCTTGGGTGAGCGTGTGTGCCCGCACACAAGCGCGCCCGCATCACGTTAGCGGGGATGGGAAAATTTAAATTGCCGAAACTAAACTCGGCAAGCACCGCTCAGCACTAGTGTGGCCGCAGCCTTAGAATAAACCGCTGGAGTTGCCATGTGTACACTCTCCTGCAGGCTTTTGGGCCTTTTTAAATAAAACCTAAAATTAAGTCAAATACTGCTAAGAAAAAAAATGTATACAACAGACGACAGAGAAGCCCAATGCTACATCCAACATGACAGAAATACACAGTAAAATACTTGTATATTCTCTTGAAAAAGGGTCATTTAGTTTAACCCTTTGGCCAAAGCGTTGTAAGTGTAACGGTGTTTGTGAACCGGCCTGACCCACCCAATCTCACATTGGCCCCTGTGGTCTAACCGGTCCCCATTACAGTGTGATAGTGTCTGGTGGTGCACCTGTTGGCAACAGGACTCCTGAGTCTCCCGCATGATGGTGTTTGGGGAGAACCCATCCAGACAGGCAGCTGAGGTAGTGTGCTTGAGTCCTACCTATTTCCAGTGCAGCGCCTCCACCTCATCAGGGTCCCTTCGGTCACTTGGGGATGGCCCTGGCGAGGAACTCCTCTGTGGTGCTCCTCTCTGTACAATCACTCCACACATGTACACGAGAGGGTTTGTAATTAAGAGCATCTTTATTGCTTGAGGTGGGCTAGCTGCCCCTCGCAGTAGTCTCTCTAGCCACTCATAATCATTAATGCTTCCCTTTGAAAGGTGTAATTCTCCTTAAATAGGGATTCCCTATCCCAGCCGGGATGTCTTTACTCTGTGCCAGGTCCCTGGACACAGTCTTCCTATTCAGCTACTATAACATAACTCTTACTCCTCTCAGAACTCTGACAGAACTCTGGCAGAACTACTCAGAACTAACTTTTAGACACAGTGCTGTGCCTTATGTATACTCTGGAAACTGACACACCTCTGACATCACTAACCATGGAGTCAGAGCCTGTGACCACTCCCATCCATACACAGGGCACCTCACCAGGGTGTGAGGGCAAACCTCCATAATTACTGCTGGCATGCCCACAACTTACCAGGCCTTACTGTCAGCAGGAGAGATGACTGTAGTCATTTTACATGACCGCTACATTCTCCCCCTGGTGAATCCCATCGTCCTCGCTGGGACCTAAATTTACATACCTTCTTCCAGGAAGCACTGTAACACATAACACATAATTGTTAACATCCACAGATTGTACTATATAACAGAAAAATGACCACAGTGACATCTCGCCAAGCCCGCCCCGACCAGCAGCCACGAGCCTGCATAATGCCTTAGTACCCCCTAATAGTAGTGACTCGGGTCAGGTTTTCTAACCTCTCTACCACCCATGTCCAGGACCGTGACATGATAGTGCCTAGGCAGTCCCCTCTCGGGCCTATAGGTCACCCTGTGTTTGTGTATATTCCTCCCTATACTCCACACTCGCATCAGGTGATCTATTCTGTCCTCTGCCCTCCTTCCGGTAACTTCACTCCCCTTACTGACCAGGTACATCTCGATGGTTTCCCTAAGCCACCTTTCTCTGTTCTCTTCTATCTCCTCCATGAGGGGTTCAGGGACATAAGGGTACTCCAACCCATGGGAAGACTTATATCGAGCCATTATTGCCCGTTCCGCTCTACTGATCCTAGTCAGGTCAGCCCTACCTGCCCTCCCAGGTAGCACCCATGACAGGGGTTCGTCAGGATCCACAGGATCTGACAGTGTGTCGGGACCCATGGGCTCTATCTCCCTGTGCTCAATCTTAATCCACCGGTCCTGCAATTCCCTATCTCTTTGCTCAGGGGTGAATTCTCCTTCGGCCCACCAAAAATCTACTATCTCCTCCCTACGGATGAGAAACCGCGTACGGTCCATCCAGGCCACATAACCTTCAAAGAGTGGGGCCCACCAACGGTGTTCCTTGAACCTGTGTGAATCCCCTGAGTCACTCTCTTCCGCATCCCCCCATGAAAATACCCCCGATGTCCGTGCCGACCGTGGTACGGACCACCGTGATGATCCCAGGGCCTTGTCCTCTGTTTTATTGGTCGCAGGAGGCAACCACCGGCCTACAGCGGCCTTACCTAATTCTCCCCCTCCCCGAGAATTGCCCTCCGTAGCGCAACTGCTCTGTCTTTCCCCAGTCCGTCTCTCCTCCCCCCCCAAAGGTACGTCCACAAGTTCCAGGCTAGGCGGGGACCCCGTGGGACAGGTGATGGGGGCAGGGGTTTTACCTAGGGCGTGGGGTTGGGCGTAAGGGCAAGAGGGGATACGCCACGGGGCTACGACCCGTTCCCGGCTGTCCATGGACTGATCCAAGGAGGATAGCTCACCCTCCTCAATCTGCAGTTCGCCCATCCAGCTCTTGGGCCCTTGAGGTGATCGGGGACCTTCACCCGATCGCCGAAGCGTCGCTGCATCCTTCCCGTTTGTTCCGCCGTCGCCACCGGAAATGATGTCCTCTCCGGAACCGGAAGCGCCGCCATCTTGGGTTGGACCCCCATGCGGGATCTCTTCCTCGATGACGACATCCGGAAGCTCCGCCGTCGTCTCCACCGGAAGTGGTATCTTCTCCGCACGTGCGTCTTGGGCCTGGCACGGCCTTGTTTCCGCTACACCGTCTACCGGAGCAAGGTAAGTAAGTGGCTTTCTCTTACCATTCCGCAGGGGTGTAGGCGTCTCTCGCCCGTCGCCACCATATCCTGGGGCGAAGGGACTCCGTCTCTCGGCTCGCTGATCTGCGGGGGACGCCCTGCTTTCCAGGCTGCTACTCACGCCACGGGGTGTCGTCCTCCCCGGTTCTGTCCTGAGCCTCGATTTCACCTCCGCTAGCTCGCGGAGATCCTCATCCGAGTAGTCTCCCTTCCCCGACTTAGGGGTCACCGATCGGGGCGATAGTCTTTTTTCAGTGCGGTCGGGGGGTGACCCGACCGTCTCGGTTGCTGCTGACCCAGCCGATTTAATCGACTCCAGTCCCCTTTCTCCGGGACTTGCACGACTGATCCACAGTGCACCAGGGGACTCGGCGGAGCGCCTAGCCGTATCCCCCGGGGGGTCAGCAGATTGGATCGGAATGAACGTCGGCATTGGCCACAAGTATAATGTCCCGCATTGTGGGCAACGTGCCGCTGTGTTAACAATGCCTCCGGGCAGCCCGCATTGAAGGCAGAGCCCGACCACCGTCTCGGTGTTGGCCACCCTGACTACCAGTACCCCGCCGGGTACCGAGTAGGGCTGGGTGGAGACCATAGTGCCCACAGCGGAGGAGCAGGCCATTCTTCTAGTAGGGACCACTTTCTGTATGGGTCTCTCCAGGTCAGTGGTTCCTCGCAACTGACTGGTAGAAGCTGCTGGGCCAGCCACTTCCTGCTTCGGCTCCTCCTTCCGCTGGCATAGCTGGAACCCGCCCCCAGGGGTTGCAATTATGGGCGGGTCCCACAGGGGAATAGCATGCCCCTTAATTAAGGCCGCGCCTTTCTCAGTCCTGGGGGCGCGGTCTGCGTTTTCGCGCCAATTTCCTCATCAGAGTGGGATTCTTTGCCCGCGGCTAGTTCCCGCCTTCTCCTGGCAGCCGCCTTTCGTGCAAAATATCCCTCCTTTTTGCACGTTACCTCCGCGGCCGGAACTACCTCTTGTAGTGGCGCCGTCTGGATATCAGTCCCTGGGCCCAGTGGGTGCATTCCCACAGGCCATAGTTGAAAGTCACTCCCCCTGGTGGAAATCAGGGCAGGGTCCCATAGACTAAGCGGTTGACTCAGCACAGGGGCCGAGTGAGTCACTGTCCATGAAGGCGCAGCCATAGCTTTCGCGCCATACCCCCCATCAGGGCGGGGCTCTGCTGTTCGCGCCATTCCCGGCCAGCTTTTTGCAAGTCCTGGATCAGCCAATTTCTCTGCGACTGGCCCACGCGGTCTCCCTAGCAAGCGGGAACCGCCATTTTGGATAGCTTTTAAGCCCGAAATGTCAGTTTGTTTGCTTTCCTCGCTGGGTTCCCCCCCAGTTATCACAATGTCCTCACACTCTTCAAGGGTGGCGCCTCGGTGTCCCAGACAGGACAAAAACGGGGCAGCCACAGCCTTCGCTCCACTCCAGAGCAGATTAGTTAGAGACAGCTCAGCGACAGTTTGCTCTTCAGTGGGGCGCACGCCACGGGTGCCTTCCCCATCAGCCTCTGGTCGCCATGTTGGGCTCTCCGCACCACGCGGATCCTCCATTCCTTGGGTTGTCACGCTCTCGTACCAATTATCGTACATGGGGCTCCGCTCTGCGGGGCAGCCACCACACCAGTACAATAAAGATTTGCTCAGATGCACCACCACATGTGTACCTGATCTAGGCTGGACTCATGTTGCACTACCTCAGGCTAGGCTCACTCTCTCAGTGTCTGCTGTAACTCCTTCCTCCCAGTCTGTGCTCCCTATGGTAAGTGTCTGGAATGGGCAAGAGTACTTTGGCTCTGCCATGCAGTACTTGGGGCGTCTACCTCTCTTGGTCAGCCTAGCGCAGACCCTCTCCAGGATTCCTGACCACGTTAACAGGCTATCCCTTCTGGCGTCCTACCAACTAGCACTACCTCAAAGTGACTCGGTCAGCTATAGCCCGGATCCAAACCCCTCACTCTTTTCAGGCCCCTAGGTCGTCCCTGCGAACTGACAATACTCTGTCAGCCCTTGACCATCCCTAGGTCCGTCCCTACGCAGCACAGAGTGGCAGCAGACACTCTCCCTGTTTCCCAGTGTGCCTAGCTAGAGCCTGTCCTGTTGACAGATCTGATCTCAGCAGCTCGCCTCCAAATGTAACGGTGTTTGTGAACCGGCCTGACCCACCCAATCTCACATTGGCCCCTGTGGTCTAACCGGTCCCCATTACAGTGTGATAGTGTCTGGTGGTGCACCTGTTGGCAACAGGACTCCTGAGTCTCCCGCATGATGGTGTTTGGGGAGAACCCGTCCAGACAGGCAGCTGAGGTAGTGTGCTTGAGTCCTACCTATTTCCAGTGCAGCGCCTCCACCTCATCAGGGTCCCTTCGGTCACTTGGGGATGGTCCTGGCGAGGAACTCCTCTGTGGTGCTCCTCTCTGTACAATCACTCCACACATGTACACGAGAGGGTTTGTAATTAAGAGCATCTTTATTGCTTGAGGTGGGCTAGCTGCCCCTTGCAGTAGTCTCTCTAGCCACTCATAATCATTAGTGCTTCCCTTTGAAAGGTGTAATTCTCCTTAAATAGGGATTCCCTATCCCAGCCGGGATGTCTTTACTCTGTGCCAGGTCCCTGGACACAGTCTTCCTATTCAGCTACTATAACATAACTCTTACTCCTCTCAGAACTCTGACAGAACTCTGGCAGAACTACTCAGAACTAACTTTTAGACACAGTGCTGTGCCTTATGTATACTCTGGAAACTGACACACCTCTGACATCACTAACCATGGAGTCAGAGCCTGTGACCACTCCCATCCATACACAGGGCACCTCACCAGGGTGTGAGGGCAAACCTCCATAATTACTGCTGGCATGCCCACAACTTACCAGGCCTTACTGTCAGCAGGAGAGATGACTGTAGCCATTTTACATGACCGCTACATAAGCTTGCGAGCCACGACAAGGCAGACACCTGTTCTCAAGTCCTAACACTACCAGATAAAATACTAATGTAGCCCCCTGTAAGTAGAACGGGCTACTTATCCTTCTCCTACTGGAGTAAGCCCTGGTAAGGGCAGGCGCCAGTAGTGACCATGGGTTTTCCCCCTTCAAGCCCTGCCTGGAGTGATAGAGGAAGGACCCCCTGACTCCCTGTGCAGGCCTAGACAGAGGGGAGGTCCTGCTGACATCATGAGGGGCATGGCTGAACTCTATTTAGTGGGCTGTCCTGTGTGTGTGGTGTGTCAGTTGGTTCTGCCAGTTCTGAAAGCTGCCTGGTTGGAGTGTCTGGCTGGAGAGTCAGAGTCTGGAGAGCAGTGTGTCTGTTCTCTGCAGTGGAAGAACCGTCAGCCTGAGAGTGCTGAGAAAGAGAGAGAGAGATGACTATGTGAAGGTTGAGCGTTCAACCTGTCAGTCTGTGGAGTGATATCCTGCGAGCTAGGAGTGACATGCTGGTCTGAAGCAGAGTAGGACCCAGCAGAGCTATGAATGAACTGAGAGACCAGAGATAGAGTGAGAACGGTGCTTGGAGGAGATACTCAGAGCCCCTCTGAGTAGAGAGGACCGAACTATAAAGGTGGACCAATGCCCCTCACCCTGTTCAGGGGGTGAGGGGACAGTCATCTAGCCTCACCCAGAGGGCTGACCCTGGGGGGAGTGGAGGCAGGGGTATTGAGGCCCCATCCAGACCATCCTGCAGGGATACAGTCTGGAGGAGAAGGAGAGGAGAGAAGGAGGGATTACAATTGGGAGCACTGCTTTAGTGGAACTGCTGAAGTGTATGAACTGCTGTGTACTACCTCAAAGTGTTACCAAAGAATAAAGACATTGCTGCTGTTTTACCTAAGACTGTGTGTGAGTTCTGGAGCATTCACCCTGGGACCAGGGTTCTTCTCTGTAAGGGTCCTACCCCACATCTCTGGGGATTATAGAGAATGGAGGCGCTGCACCATTGCTAAAGAATGAAGGCCATTACCCCAGAAACCTGGTCCTGTTGTCCCCAACACCAACGCTGGAGACTCAGGCCCTCCTGTTCCAAGCAGGTACGCACCACCCAAGTACATGTAGCCAGCCCTCACTACATCCTAGATAGACATCTGCATCTGGGGGGGGAACATGGGTTACACTAATATACCTCTATTAGGATTAAAATTCTCATTTACCTCTATTAGGAGGGAGAAAGACCACATTGGATCTATATCCGGTAGAATGAAAGGACCTACTAACTTGGGAAGTTAGTTTGTGTTCTGTTAAGAAAAAAAATGGTAATCTTCAAAAGGCTTCACACTGATCTCACTTTTAAGGTGACTCATTTGGGGAAACTGCATTTTTCTATACTAATGTAAAACTTCCCTGATCAGCGGAACTTTGGAACTTGTGCTGCACTCTTTCCTTCAATTTGGTTTGAGCCCATAGGTGGCCGGTAAACTGAAAAAGCATGTGACCGCTGACCACATATTTGTATAGGACATGTTGGGGGTGATGTATCATAGTCAATTTGGAGCAAAATTGTTGCTAATTACTTTGTTTTCATCTTGCATCTCTTTGCGTCGATGTATGAAGTTCTTCGCTCCAAGTTTTGCGCCACCTGGCGATTTGGGGAGTGACATTAGGAGGAGTTAGGAAGGAGCTACATGACACACGGATTACAATGAGATGTAGCAAACTCTGCGTCCTCCTGCGTCTCTTTTATATCTTGTATTCGCGTTAAAAAAAAAGCCTGCCAGATCTGAGGTGGGGTAAACTTTTCTGCCCAACAGTTTGCTCCATATGTAAGAAACACATTACTAAATTTGACACAAATGCTAGCAGAAAATGGAGCAAAGCGTCAAAACAAACTTCTATTTGCATTTTCTTTATGTTGATACATTTCCCCCCGTGTCTGTGACTGACCTTTGGTGTCATTGAAGCATTGAACTGGACTGTCCTGTATTTGGACACTCTGTCCAGTAAAAAATTAGAGGTAATACTGGACATGTATGTGCCCGGTATTACCTCTCTGGACATGTATCTGCTATTACCTCTCTAGACACAGTGACCTTACCGGTTTTGGGGGGCCGCAGGATTTCCCCGAGCAGGGAGAGAGCAGGACTGTTGCTAGGGGGCTGGGCAGCTTCCTCCATCCTTATTAGCTGCTGCTGGGTAATGCAGCCAAACAGGAGAAGTGGTCAGGAGCCTGGAGGTGGGGCCAAGGAGAAGAGGAAACTGGAGGGCAGAGAGAGGTGAGAGGCGCGTGTGAGTGTCTCGAGCGCGTCGCACCTTTCACCCTTGTGTCCAGTATTTTTGGAGAAGTCACCTGGCAACCCTAGACACAGGACACCTTGTGGACATCACCAACAGAACACCCTAAACCAGAAAATGTAGGGCAACATGAACGTTTGATACATAGCTAAATATACGGTAGAGTAGCATGCAGTTCATTCATGATGTTCAGACACAATAAGGCAGGAGTAGCCAACTCCAGTCCTCAAGGACCTCCAACAGGTCAGGTTTTAAGGATATTCCTGCTTCAGTCAATAACTGGAGCACTGATTGAGCCACCTGTGCTGAAGCAGGGATATCCTTAAAACCTGAACGTTGGCCACCCACCCCTGGAATATGGCTATACAGATATATTCATCATTTTTTTATTTAGCAATTTTCCTTAAACTTAACAATACGGTCTCATATAGGACCTTTATTTAGTCAGGTAGAATTCACCCACGGTAATTATGTCTTTACAAAATTGGAAAAATACAAGCCTAGAAATGTGCATTGTTTTCCTGTATAACTGGAAGTTTGAAGGGAGATGGTTACTGTAAGGGCCGGCCGGGATGTTTGCGGGGCTTGGGGCAGGGACATGTGCGGGCCCTTGGCTCTTACCTTCTCTGGCGGTATCTCCTCAGCGTTCCGTCATCATGGCTCCGTGACGTCAAATGGTGGCGCGTTGCCATGATGTGACGTCCCTTTGTCATGACAACGCGGTGTGGCCCGTTGTTTTGGCAATGTGACGCTGTGTGGCGTCGTTGTCATGGAAACGTGATACCATTTGACGTCGCGGAGCCATGATGACAGGATGCCGAGGAGATGCTGCCAGAGGTGGTAAGTGAGTTACGGAGGCCCGCACTCCCCCAGCAATCAGTATAATTGTTGTGGGGGAGAGTGCGGTTTCTCTGTAACTGCGGGGCTCAGTTCACAGGCGCCGACGGCATCAGGCCGGCCCTGCTGTCAATCATGTATGCGCCATCTCAATCATAAAATAACTAGGTTTATTCGCACCCTTTAAGGAGCCAAGTAGAGAGCAGGGGATAGTACAGAGATTGAAATATAAGAGATATGGGGAAGTAAAACGCAGTCTAAACTTCTTGATCAATTAGCCCAATTTGTTGTAAGTTACACTGCATCGTTAAGTACTGTATATAGTCCTATTTTCAGGGCCAGCTGGGAGTATAGTGGGGCAAGGTGCACAGCGTGTGCGTGTGGGGCCTCACCGCCTCCGTGGCCGGCATCTCCTCCCGCTACCACACGACGACGTGTCACATGATGACGTCACGTGACGCCTCTTGTCTGCCCTCGCGTCACGTGATGACATCATGTGCAACTGTTTTGCCCTTTTGTACTCCGGTTTTGCTAGATGACTGGGCTTGCATTGTGTAGCTGGCATAAGGTTGCAAACACAATATGGTTATTCTGCATATAAAGTGATCCTTCAGCCTTCGACCTGTCAGTACTTGTCCTGGAACAGGAATGTCTATTTCTGTAGCCCCTGTTCTTCCCCCCTTTCTTTGCAGCTCTGCCTGCTTGCCCTTTATATAATGTTGTTTTCCCTGCAGTTATAATTCCCAGTGCAGGTGGAAATGGATACATTTAGTTATGTTCTCATATTCTAGCTGACTGGAGTTGGTTGCCGTGACAACCCCTGTTATTCCCCTGGCATAGTGGACTGTTCCATTGCCCCCTGCCTGTATTCTGAGTTTACTCAGCCCAGTCTCTCTTCCTGTGAGACACCCTCCATTTTCTTTCTTTCTACCACAGCAGGCTAAGTAAGCACAACTCATGCCTTCCACCTCTTGGTAAGAGTATCATTTTTTACTTTTTCCCCACTATAAGCACCCTCACTGTAGAGAAGCCCTCTCTCATTACACCACCATCTGCAAGTAACTTTGTACATCTGCTGCTTTCCAATAAAAAAAAGGCAAAGAACTTGTGGTGCTTATAAAAGGAACTAGTTAAGCTGTCTGGCCATACTTTACTCAGCGTGAACCATTTGGCTCCAGAATACTAAAACACAGATCCCATGTACCTTGAGGGCAGCATAGAAGCCACTGCTTACACAGCCTTTAGGCCGGGGCCATAGAGGCTTCAGGAGAGCGGAGGCGCACTAACGCTGAGGCTCGCCTGCTTAAGTCAGCGCGATTGCACGGCCTTGCAGGCGAGCCAGCGTGCGCGAAGGGAACCGGGGGGAGGTGGTTGGAGGCGGGGCAGTGACGTCGCTGGGCCAATCGCCCGCGACGCACTGACGTCAAGATCACGGTGCAGACGTCACGGCGCCGTGACGTTGACGCGGCTTCAGGCTGATTGGATGTTTTCAGCCGACAGTGCGCTGAAAAACAGCTTGGCTGTCGGCTGAAAATTCCAAAGCCTCAGCACGCCAGCGGACGCTCGCGTGAGCCCCCTCTCAAGGCATCCTCATTGAGGATGCAGGGGCTCAGCGCGGAGCGTCCGCACGGCTCAGCGCGGCCTGTCCTTCTATGGACTCGGCTTTAGACAGAAACTTGCAGCAGCTTTAAACAGCAACAGCTTTATGCTAAGAAAGGCAAGCAGCTTTACACAGCTAACAGAGCAGCAGGCCCTATACCACAGAGCACAGACTTTGCACAGCCAAAACAAGCAGCAGTTTTAAAACAGCAGCAGCACAAAAGGCAGGAGCACTGCAAACAGATCAGTGCATCACACACATGACTTTCACTGCGCCTTTCTGTTTCAGTCCACCCTCTGCACAGCTACACAGTGAGGAGCTACCATCACAACTACCTCTGTGCCACGTTCCCACGGCTAGCGCCACCAAGGGCCACGCCACCGGACACCCGCCAGGACACTGGTCAGAGCCACCGGACACCTGTAAGTACAGCTACCACTACACTTACCGCTGCAGGACACCTACCGCAATATCTGAGACAGTCATCCATCGCTGACACAGGTAACAGACCGCACGCCACACGCACTGGCTAAAGGCCTACACACACCTGCAGCATGGCAGAACTCAGATCCTCACCAGACACCATGCAGGAGAGTGACCACTCAGACACAGAGACCGCTGCGCAACTGCAACAGACGCAGGAAGGCGCAAGGCCTAAACGGACAATCACACTGACACAAAAGGCCCGCGAAAAATATGAGACTGACATTGAAGCGCACCTCGCCAAATTAGAAAAGGCCTGGGAAATAACTGCACTAGAGATACGCAATGTTGCCAGCATTGGCAATAATGTACAGCAGCTCGGGCAGGCAATAATTCAAATAAAGTCTAACCACTCGTGCTACCAAGAGCTGTCAGACACATACATCACTTACTTGACCAGAGCCAACACCGGCGAAATCCTGCAAGAAAGAGACTTACAGAGTAACATTGACCTGACACGCGACAGCCGCGTGCGGACCGCTATCACAGACGCGCAAAGCGAGAGAAAGGAGCTCCTCCTGGAGACTACATCACAGCTCTCAAGCACATCCAGGCACCCATCAAGGTCAGCAAAATCCATGCAATCCAATGTGTCCAGTGCAAGTGCTACCAAGGCGCAAGCCACCGCAGAGGCCACACGTGCTGGGGCCGAATATAGTCGGAAAGAGGCAGCCATAAGGGCAGAGAGAGCGCACATAGAAGAGCAAGAGTAGACAGCCACCGCCAACGCTGCCGCCACCACTGCTGCAGCCACTGCAACCGCCACCGCTGCAGCCGCTGCGCATAGGAAAGCCGAATTTGATGCGGAACTAGAGGCCCTAAATCAAGAGAGGGAAGCCGCCGCCATAGCTCAAGCTGAAGTCTTAGAAGCAGCCGCGCAACAGGATGGCGGGGAGCAA
Organism: Ascaphus truei; assembly: GCF_040206685.1. Taxonomy (NCBI): domain Eukaryota; kingdom Metazoa; phylum Chordata; class Amphibia; order Anura; family Ascaphidae; genus Ascaphus; species Ascaphus truei. The sequence goes on from NC_134485.1 coordinate 347,120,566, forward strand.
CCATACAGACGAATAATCTCAGATGATCCGGTCCAACGCACTGAAGACTACGTAAGAAGCCTCTTCAGTGTAAAAACCAGCGCACCATCTCAACACGACGAGGGTGACACCACAGACACCGAAGACTTGCTAGGTCCACGTGGAGAAGACGCTGTTCCTTCAAGGGTACACGCTGCCTGGAATAGCCACAGCCGCAACAGTGATCCACATGCCAGCGCGCACACGGATGCACTACAACAGGCTTGCAATTCAGGTACACCCACACGGGAAAACACAGCCCCTCACACTGACCAGCAGTCATCACACGTCCACGCCAAGGAAGAGGCGACCGCAAGGACCCTCCTGGCAACTATCTCAGAACGCGACCAACACACTGATGCCTCAGGCCTAACAAACATGGGCCAGTACATGATCCGGCGCGACATGGTGCAAACAGGACTTACCCACTTTGACCACCGTCCTGAGAACTACCGAATATGGAAGTTCACATTCAAAGAGCCTGGACTTCTCCGCAAGGGAAGAACTCAGCCTACTCACCAAATGGCTAGGGAAAGAATCCATAGAACATGCAAAGAGACTCAGGGCAGCAAACGTGAACCACCCCCAAGTAGGTCTTGACCTAGTATAGGAAAGGCTAGAGGAGTGCTAAGGTAGCCTCAAAGCTGTCAAAGATGCACTCTTCAAAAGAGTTGACGACTTTCCTAGAATCACAGCCAAAGACTACTCGAAGTTATGAGAACTCGGGGATCTGCTGCAGGAGCTGGAGTTTGCAAGAACCGACCAATCCCTAACAGGTCTCAACGTCCAAGACTCAGCTCGCGGAGTAAGCCCATCTTGGAGAAGCTACACTACAACCTCCAGGAAAGATGGACTTCACAAGGCTCCAAATACAAAAGGGAGAAGCAAGTTGCCTTCCCCCCCTTCTCATTCTTCTTGAGCTTCATTCGCGAAGCAGCAAGGACAAGAAACGATCCCAGTTTCATCTTAGGTGCGCAGACAACACACAGTGCAAGCAACCTGAGGAATGAAAGGCCAGCGGCGAGATACGGTAATGCTAGAAAACCTATATCGGTTCACAGGACGGACGTGTCCCCCACAACCCAAACAAGTCCCGACCAGTCGGTCGCTGAAAATAAGAAACCAAGGGACCCAAACAGGGAATGTCCCATGCACAAGAAGCCACACCCACTTAACAGGTGCTTTGGGTTCAGGAGGAACGCAAGAAGTTACTCGGAGATTTCGGAGTTTGCTTCAGGTGCTGCGATTCCAACACCCATTTAGCCAAAGACTGTAAAGAAGCCATCAAATGTGCAGTGTACAAAAGTGACAAGCACGTAACATCTCTACATCCAGAGGCACTGACACTCCACCAACTCAACAACCCATCCTCCATAGCGGAGCATGGCGGGGAGGAAGGAGAAGGAGAGCCAACATCTGTCACGTCTCAGTGCACCGAGGTTTACGGAAAAGGATGTGACAAAGGGTCCTGCTCCAAAATATGCCTTGTCGCAGTGCACCCCCAGGGACAACCTGAGAGGACTATTAGGATGTACGCCATCATCGATGATCAAAGCAACAGATCATTGGCGAAGACGGAATTCTTCAGCTTGTTCAACGCACAAGACAATGCCTCACCCTACACCCTCAGAACCTGTGCAGGGTTAACTGAGACGACAGGGACAAGAGCAAATGGCTACATCATACGTTCAGTGGACAACAGAGTGAAGATAGCTCTCCCCACACTAATCGAGTGCAACCACATGGCGGCAAACAGGGATGAGATTCCCACACCAGACGTGGCACGCCATCACCCACACCTCAGAGGAATAGCCAACTACATCCCGCCGGTAGAACAAGGCACCAAGATCTGGCTGCTGCTCGGCAGGGACATTCTGAGGGTTCACAAAGTCCGTAAACAGCGCAACGGACCCCACAACGCCCATTCGCCCAAAGATTGTACCTAGGATGGGTGATAGTGGGCAACGTGCGCAATGACAAAGAGCACGAACCAGACTATATTGACGCCCACAGAACCGTACTAATAGAATGTGGACACACATCCCTCTCCGACCCATGTCTTGGCCATATCCAAGTGACAGGAAGGCCAAGCGAGGAGAAGAGACAAGGTCATACCCCTGAGATCAACAAAAACATCTTCACATCAGGGGAATGTGACAATGGCCTAGGATGCTCAGTAGTCCAGACAACTAAGGATGATGAGTCGAGTCCACTGAAGGAAGAAAGTAACCTCGTGAAGGTGACTGACAAAGGGCTCATCCAAAAGAAAAGAAACAATTGGACGGTCCTCCTGCGAGCAATGGCACAGCTAAGACGCACAGTCATTCCTCTCCGCAGAATACCAAGTGGTAAAGCAGCCAACCGCCACAGCTGGCATAGCCACAAAAGATTGCACCCTGCAGGTGAAACTACAGGGGCAAAAAGACTGTTCTTTCACACGACTAAAAAGAGACAGTCGCAGAGACATTTAACAAAGGGATTTACAAAGACAAAAGAGACTGTTCTTCGTCATGTCCAGGGAGAAAACAACCTCCTGAGGGCAGTTAACAAAGAGACACAAAGGCATATCACCAAAATACGTGGAGACGTTCTCGTGCAAGAGAAGTGTACCGATGACCTAGGGTGCACAGTGTTCCAGACAACAAGGGACGACGACAAGCAAACACCATTGATGGAAGATAGAGAATTCCTGAGGTTAACGGTCAAGGAGCTCTTCAAAGACGGACTGGGCAGTTGGGTGACCACGCTACCATTTCGTTCGCCATGGAGACGCCTCCCAAACAACAAGGAACATGTTATCTCTAGGCTCACCTTGCTCTGCCACAACCCACAAAGGGAAACCGGAGACCAAGAATCAACTTGTGGCCTTCACGCGGAAGAGATTCCTTAGCGGACACGCAGAGCCAGCGCCCTCACTGAAGGAAGGTGAAGAATGCCGGTACCTCCCATCATCTGGTGTCTACCACCATCAGAAACCCGGTCAGATCTGGGTAACATTCAGCTCCAATGCTCAGCGTCAGGAAGCCTCTCCAAACGACGCCTACTCGCTGGACCAGACTTGTCAGACAGTCTTCCAGGAGTGCTGATCCGCATTTGCAAGAAGCCAAAAGCCATCTCCTTCTGCCAAACGCCAGGTGATAGAGTGACAAGCAGCCACGACTGGCACATCTACAAGGGGATGCATTCTGTAGATAAAACTACAGAAACAAAAAGACTGTTCTCCCACAAGTTTAAAAAGAAACAGTGCCAGAGACTTTCACAGAGAGACATTGTGGTGCACCCAGCTAACCTGGAGTGGTGCCTCCACCTGGCATCCCTTACCAGAAGACTTTGTCCGAGGGACCTTGAAGCCAGTGGTACCGGCCGGTACTACTTCGAGATGTGTTATGTTATGCATTGTTATTATGTATTCACATATGTTCCACATATTCTTTTTATATAGTGGTATCTCCAGATACCAGACGGGGAGTGTCCTGGAACAGGAATGTCTATTTCTGTAGCCCCTGTTCCTCCCCCCTTTCTTTGCAGCTCTGCCTGCTAGCCCTTTATATAATGTTGTTTTCCCTGCAGTTATAATTCCCAGTGCAGGTGGAAATGGATACATTTAGTTATGTTCTCATATTCTAGCTTGCTGGAGTTGGTTGCCGTGACAACCTCTGTAATTCCCCTGGCATAGTGGACTGTTCCATTGCCCCCTGCCTGTATTCTGAGTTTACTCAGCCCAGTCTCTCTTTCTGTGAGACACCCTCCATTTTCTTTCTCTTCTACCTCTGCACGCTAAGTAAACACAACTCATGCCTTCCACCTCTTGGTAAGATTATCGCTTTTTACCCTTTCCCCACTATAAGCACCCTCACTGTAGAGAAGCCCTCTCTCATTACACCACCATCTACAAGTAGCTTTGTATATCTGCTGCTTTCCAATAAAGTAAGAAAAGACAAAGAACTTGTGGTGCTTGTAAAAGGAACTAGTTAAGCTGTCTGGCCATACTTTACTCAGCGTGAACCATTTGGCTCCAGAATAGTATTCTTATGAACTTTTACGGCTACTGCCAGTCCTTGCAAAGTACCAGGCCTGCGACTCTTAAAACACCTACACCTATACATGGGCTCTAACGATGCGCCGGCCCCAACAGTGGCCCATTAATTAGCACATGTGCCACCGGGACTGAGTAAGAGACACTGTGAGACAATTGCGCAGCAGGGTACATTAAAATTCTTTGTTATTGCTATAGGGGGTTGTTCAAAACGAAGAAACCGGAGCACAGCCAAAAAATACTTACAACTTGGGATAGAGGACCAGTTAAAAAATGTATTGATTTAAAAACATGCAACAAAAGTCCTGACAGGTCCTCTAACGCGTTTATCAAACTCTTTGATAAAGCGCTCTGTGCGTGAAACGCGTTAGAGGACCTGTCAGGACTTTTGTTGCATATGTTTTTAAATCAATACATTTTTGAACTGGTTCTCTGTCCCAAGTTGCAAGCATTTTTTGACTGTGCTCCGGTTTCTTCGTTTTGAATAACCCCCTGCTGATTACATCACCTGGATGCATGCCTATCAGAAACAACCCGACAAGCCCTAAGTGAGTACACTCCAATGCCTTGAACGCTGTGTCTCCTTGGATCAAGTGATTGACCCTATCAAGAGCTGTGTTGAGCTGCGTCTTTACCGCAGGATTGGTTCTTCCTCCCTGGAGGCTACAGCTGACGCGACCAAGCCTTTCGTTTCCCCGGTGAATCAGCTGATCCGACGGGGAGGAGTGCTGTGGCAGTGCCGTGTGTTCCTGCGTTGATTCCGGACTCGGGCTGCTGTGCATGGATATACTTACCTTTTCCTTCAGAGGTTCCTTGCCGTACGGACTGATTTGCGGTATTGGGGCTGTCGTCTCCTATTTTTCATCAAACAGTGAGTAGATGCCAGCAACGATATAGCGTCTTGAACTATTAGAGCCAGTTGCTTTTTGAAACAATATTGACCACTAATTATATGTTGAAGTGGCAATGTTTGGCATACATGTATACACTGTCTCAACCTGCTGACAAATTGTGACACTCTCATGAATAGATGGGAAGAAAAGATACCTTTTTATAACTTGTTCTTCACTATATAGCTTGTTTCTAGTTCATTAACGTGTGGAGTTTTTATTGAGCACCGGATTTAAGGGCTGGTGACAGTCCTACTACTTTCTAGAATTGTTATTGTTATTGCTATAGGTATTGTTCATGGTACTCTGATTCTGAGAGCCATGGTATGCGATTTCTGTTTTCTCTATAAAGCACCATTACAGTATTTATAAGACACATGTCTCATTGCGTTGTCTGTCTGACCCCGACCTGGTTACTCGCCGGCTGAATATCTTCTCTCGGGTACAGGGGATTAAAGAGGGGCTACCTAAGTCTTGTCATTACTTCTCTACAGACACTGAAATAGGGCTTTTGCTAAGGTGAGTGGGAGGTAGAGGAGGGAGAGAGAGAAGTGAGGACGTTAAAGAGAAGGGGAGAGTTGCCTGAAATGTTCCATTAACCTCCCCCCCCTCCCCTCCCTATCCCCTTCCCTTCCCTACCCCCTTCCCCTCACTACCCCCTCCTCCCCCCATTTTCCCCCTCTCCTTTTCCCCCCCCCTCTCTTCCCCCCCCATCCCCCCCTCTCCTTTCCCCCCCCTCCCTCCCCTCCCATTCCCCCACCTCCTTTCCCCCCCCCCCTCTCTCCCCCCCCCCCTCTCTCCCCCCCTCCCTTCCCCCCCTCCTCTCTCCCCCCCTCCCTTCCCCCCCTCCCCTCTCCCCCCCCCCTCCTCTCCCCCCACTCCCCCCCCTCCCCTCTCCCCCCCCCCTCCTCTCCCCCCACTCCCCCCCCTCCCTCCTCCCCCCCCTCCCTCCTCCCCACGGGTGCTATACAAAAGTTGAAAAATATATGCAAGAAGAGATATGTACCTATGACCTTCCTTGGAACAGAACCTAGAGGAAGCAAAGGTCCATAGGAAAATTGAATGTGCCTAGGCTGACTGCCAGATAGTGTATAGCATACTTATTGTACAGAGCGATACAACTGACGCAGCATATAAAAATGTGAAATGCCCACACTGTTGGAAAGGAACCGCAAACCCTCCCCCCACCCCCACATCCACCCTCCCACCCCTCCCGCCCCTCCCCTCCCCCCTTATGCCCCCCCCCTCCCCCCTAGCCCCCCACCCGCCCCCCTCCCCCCCACCCGCCCCCCTCCCCCCTAGCCCCTCCCCCGCCCCCCTCCCCCCTAGCCCCTCCCCCACCCACCCCCTCCCCCCCTGTAATATATAAAAGTTGTGAATTAAACGCAATGTGGTTTATGCACCTATGCCTTTCTTTGGAATAGAACCCAGGGGACGCAAAGATTTATAAGAAAACAAAAGGTGCCTTGACTGATTCCCAGATAATATAATGCATACTAATAGCAAAAAGTGGTATAATGGATGCAACATACAAAAATGTGAAAAGCCTATATTGTTGGAAAGGTTCTGTCAACCCCCCCCCATCCCAACCCACCCCCCCACTATCCCACCACCCCCCCACCCGCCCACCCCTCCACCCCACCACCCCCCACCCCCCCCATCCACTACCCCACCACCCACCACCCCCCCCACCAACCGCCCCAACCCCCACCCCCCCCACCACCCCTCCACCCCCCCACCCTCCACCCCCCCAACCCCTCCCTCACCCCCTACCCCATCCCCCCCCCCCACCCCCTTCCCACTCAGACGAAGCAAACTGACAAAAGAAAGTTGAAACTGCTTGGGTGGAAAATCAAAATGTGCAAAGTGAGGCTGTGGTGTAATACTAAGCAACAGATGTTGTATAAAAATGCAAAATGTTTAAACTGCCTGAATCACACCCTCACCTCCCCTATCTTCCCTCACCCGTGGATTGAGAATTTACATAAAAAAGGGGTTAAGTAATTTCTATAGAGGGTTTGGACCCCTCAGACGTCCAACGGTGGACTGACCCGGAACCACCCCAGAAGGGCTCTTATAGCCCAAATGCCGGCTGTTCTTAAAGCTGGCAAAAGTTTGTTGAGACCTTTTCAAGGCCTCGTTACAACCTATTTCTATCAGCTGACCCTGTCCCAGCTGATCTTCGCCCTACCCCCGTTGACCCTCCCCCACGCCGCCCCCCCTCAGCTTAAAATAGCTATCTTAGCCAAAAAAAACTCACAACTCCCACACCTACAGAGATATAAACTAGACTCAGACTTACTGAATCAGGGCCCCTCAGATGGGAAAGATGAGGCCTTACGACACCCTCTAAAAAAGAACCCAAATGGCTAGCCAAACCACAATTAAATTCACCTCTCTCAATGTGAAGGGCCTCCAGAATAACCGTAAAAGGAGGCTAGCACTCCAAGATATGAAAAGATCAGGGGGGGACATCATATTTCTACAGGAGACCCACTTCACATCACAAGACCCCCCAAATTTATTCAAAAAAGTGTTCCCAATGTGTTTTTTCGCATCATTTACTAGCAAAAAAAGGGGCGTAGCTGTCCTGATCAGACAGGGCACCCCATTCAATCACATCAAAACAACTGCGGACCCAGAGGGTAGATTCCTAGTGGTATATGGCTCCTTAGCGGGCTCAGCGATCGCTCTTATCAATGTATATGCCCCAAACGAGAACCAGACCGAATTCCTAAAGAAAGTACTCGAGGGCATAGACCCGGGATATCTATCATCGATTATAGTGGGAGGGGACCTAAACATGGTCCTCAACCCTACCGAGGACAGATCGACCACAATGGGTCCCCCCCGCACAACCCCCTCCCAGATCACAGGGAAAAGGTTTAGGGGAATCTTGAGCGAGTTTTCACTGGTGGACATCTGGAGAACCCAACACCAGGGCCAGAGAGACTATACTTTCTACTCAGCACCTCACCAGACCTACTCTCGAATAGACCACTTTCTGGCCACAAAAAATGTGGTGGCGGCAACAACTGACTCCGACATAGGACCGATCACATGGTCTGATCATGCCCCAATTACCATAACCTTGACAACACCCTTTGAAAAGACAATAAATTACTCATGGAGGCTAAATGACTCACTACTCAACCATCCTGAGATAGAAAGAGAGATTAGATCTGCCATTCGAGACTACTTTTTTTTTAACTCAGGATCCGTCTCCTCTCCAGCAATCCTGTGGGAAGCCCATAAGGCAACCATTAGAGGGAAATTCATCTCCATCGCATCCCACAGGAAAAAAGCCCGCCAAAAACTAATAAAGGAGCTCACGGATGATATCAAAATAATAGAACAAACTCATAAAGCTAACCCCTCAAAAAAAATATATAAAACATTGACAACAGCTAGAGCAAAACTTAGACAAATCCAGCTGGAGGATGTTGAGAAAGCCCTTAAATGGACCAACCAACAATATTATGATAAAGGGAACAAGGCAGACAGACTCCTAGCGACTAAATTAAGAGGGGTGCATAAACGGTCCCAAATCACGGCGATCAAGAGTAGGTCTGGTGAGATACAACATAGTGACAAAAAAATAGCAGCCGAATTTACAAAATTTTACACCGAACTTTATAACCTAAGATCCAAAAAGAGCCGCCCCGAATCAGCAGCATCTGAATTAATAGCACAATACTTAGATAAGTGTCAACTCCCCATACTAACAGAGGAGGAAAACACAGTCCTCAATGCTGAGATTTCAAAAGAGGAACTGGAAGAGGCGGTCAAATCATTAAAAATCACTAAGTCTCCTGGCCCAGATGGCTTCACTAATGTTTACTATAAGAGATTCTTGCCAGTATTATCCACGCATCTCCTAAGAATATTTAACGATTTTATGGAAGGAAATCAAATCCCTACGTCAATGTCCCTGGCCACCCTGGCCATAATACACAAAGAAGGCAGGGACCCGATGCAATGTGGAAGCTACCGTCCAATCTCCCTGCTTAACTGTGATCTCAAACTATATAGCAAAATACTCGCAAATAGATTGAATCCCATTTTACCAAGATTAATAGATAAAGACCAAGTGGGATTCGTAGCAGGCAGACAGGCCTCGGACAATACCCGAAAGATAATTGACATTATTGAACATGTCCATCTCACAGGGACCAAAGCATTACTCCTTAGCTTGGACGCAGAGAAGGCGTTTGATAGAATAGACTGGCTATTCATGGACCATGTTATGCGCAAATTCGGCTTCAAAGACGCATATCTAGAAGGAGTCCGTAGATTATATCAAAATCCATCTGCAACAGTAAAACTACCAGGGGGCAGTAACCAGAGATTTGAGATTACTAATGGAACTCGACAGGGATGCCCCCTATCTCCTCTCCTCTTTGCATTAACCATAGAACCCCTAGCAGCGGCAATAAGAACAAATAGAGACATCAAAGGAATAGAAATTGGACACAGGCAGCACAAAATATCACTATTCGCAGATGATGTCATTTTAACCCTGACGCAACCCCAAACATCCCTACCTAACCTCCAAAAAGAACTCCGAGATTTTGGAGATATATCAGGCTATAAAATCAATAACGATAAATCGGAAGCATTAAATCTAAGCCTGCCAGAGCCAGAGGTGAAACTCCTCAAATTAAACTTTAACTATCATTGGAGCTCCTCGAGTATCAAATATCTGGGAGTAAAGATAGCGAGGAACTACCAATCCCTATATCAACAAAATTACCCGACCTTATTCCAGAAAATTAAACAAGACCTAGCGAAATGGGGAGGATATCAAATATCATGGATCGGGAGAATGATCTCGGTTAAAATGAACATACTCCCCAGATTATTATATTATTTCCAGACGCTCCCGGTCCACATCCCTGGCTCAGAATTAAAGAATATACAAAAACTAATCTTCCACTTCATTTGGCAGGGTAAGAAACCCAGAACCGCTAGGACAGTTCTCATGGCATCAAGGGGAAGAGGAGGACTTGGGGTCCCAGACATCACAAAATACTACCTAGCCGCACAATTGCGACAGGTGGTAGTCTGGAATGCCAACCCAAACCAATACTGTTGGCTAGACATAGAATCATACTACGCCGGAACGCCTTCACTACCAGCTTGCCTTTGGTCCCTGAGCAGGGAAGACATGCAGAATAGTAAACTCAAATTAGGTCCAATGAGACACACATGGGAGATCTGGACGAGATGCAAATATAAATTTAAGCTCACTTCGCCCCAATCCCAACTCATACCAATTCACAAAAATCCGAAATTTCCTCCTGGTTGTGAGCCCAGACAGCTGGATCAATTCAAAGTAAAAAATATTAGAACGATCGCTGACCTCGTGAGCATTGGAGAATTCCTGAGCTATCAAAATCTACAAACCAAATATGAAATAGCAAGGTTGGACGTATTTAAGTATCTACAAATTCGGCACTTTGTTCGAACCTTATCCCCAACGTTGAAATTTCCCCCTCTCACAGTTTTTGAGCGGCTTTGTCGAGAAACAGACCACCAGAAAGGTCTTATAACACAAATTTACGCAGTATTAGAAAGGGCTATAGAAGCCCCCACCCATGACTATATGCTGCATTGGGCAGCAGAATTGGGCATAGTTATAGACCGAGAGGACTGGGAAAGAATTTGGGAGAATGCCTCAGGAACTTCCATATGTACCACAATCAAAGAAAATATATATAAAATACTGTTCCGCTGGTATCTTACCCCAGTTAGAATAAACCAAATCTACCCCCAGGCGTCCGATCTATGCTGGAGAGGTTGCGGTCAAAAGGGGGACATGGCACACATTTGGTGGACATGTCCGGAAATTCAAAAATACTGGGGAACCACTCAAAAATTAATAGAAGAGGTCACCGGCCTCAAAATCCCTGTCGACCCGCTGACCTACCTGTTGGCCAGGCCCCTAGAAAATGTGGACCGACCAACAGGTAAATTAATCTCCTTCATCCTAACAGCGGCTAGATGTGCAGTGGCTGCCGCCTGGAAGAAAGTGTCTCCCCCCTCAAAACAAACGATAAAAAATAGGATACAAGAGGTAATGAACATGGAGAAACTATCGGCTTTTCTGAAAAGATCCACGGACTCCTTTAATAAAACATGGGACCCGTGGCTAACCCATATGGCACCCCCACGTCCCTAACCCAAAGATGAAAAGTAAAAAGAACGAGTCTAGAAACTCCAGTAGAAATACTCTGAGGACGTAATAAGCAACAAGTATCCCCCCCCCTCCCCCCTCCCCACCTTCCCTTCCCCCCCTTTTCATACTCTTACTCTCTGTTTCCATACTCGCGCCCCCCTCACAACCCCAGGAGGGCCAGGAGGGCGATGAGCTTTCCTTTTTCTCTCTGGTTTCTTTAACCAAAAAATGGAGAAAACTTGTATTAGGCTGTATTAACATATATGACATGTACATTGTGAAATAAGTATTTGCCTAATAAAAAATTTTGGAAAAAAAAAAAGAGAAGGGGAGAGTTGGGGAGAAAGAGAAGGGAAAGGTATCTCAGGTGTGGTCACAGTTGTGTTGACATACTCCACCATGTTGACTATAATCTATTTCATGGTATATAAGTCAATGGGCCCTCTCCTGAATTGGTTTCCCCCACATCAGCAAAAGCCCTATGTCAGTGTCTGAATGGGATTAATAACAGTTAGGTATGATATAAATACTGGTACATTATCTTCCAGGATTAACCCCAACAGAGGTTAGTGACTATGGAATGAATATCATTAAGACTGTAATGAGCTGATTTGGATGTCATTTTAGAATAACGTTTGTAACCCTCCTTACTTGGCTCTAAAAGAGGTCACATCAGATCTGTCATGTACAATGGCAGTGCTCAGTCTCTCAGCCCTTTATACAGTGCTGGGTAAGTGTAGGCTGAGCGTGGATGAAAGTATGAGGAAAAAGATGGGTGCTAAGAACTTTTATAAAACAAAAAGGTGCTTTACTGACATCCGTCTAAAACACTTCACAGGTGTAACTTTGACAAAACTCGTAGCAAACAATAATCTCTCAGGACTTCATCCCCTGGTAGGCCCTGCTCCTATCCAGGGGAGGTGAATGACTTTAGTACCCATTGGAAAGGATGGAGTGGAAACAGCTTGCAGGGAGGTTTGGATGCAGTGAGAACCTGCTGGACGGGCAGGTCCAATATGAGCGCAGGCCGCAGTATTTATAGGCAGTCCCATGAGGACAGTGGCGGTCAGGCTGCGGTAGGGGCAAACCTATGAGACCAGGACAATTTCATGTCTCTACAACAAACATAGGTTTCCTGTTTCTTTAACAGGAGCTAGCTTAGAAGGGACACTTACTAACTGGAAAACAATAAAGGGTGACAGGACACCTCTTAATACATATTCCTAAACACACAAACCTATTTAAAGAACTCACACTGAAGACCCCAGTCAGAACTCTGAAGAACCTGCTTCTGGAACATAAGGAGTGGCTATATATACCCTTCCATAAACATCATATTTCCCAATCTGGGGAGTAACCGGAGTTAGCCCACACAGTCAACCCCCTAAGGCAATCAACCCTTTACAGAAACTTAGTAGACCTCCAAGAGGGGGCTACACGTCTGTTATTATTTTTATATTATTTATTTGTTAAGTGCCAACATATTCCATAGCGCAGTACAATGGGGGTAGGGATTTGATAATTACATAAATAGAGTTACATACAAATAAGGACAAACATGCAAAAACAGATAGAGAGGTAATGAGAGCCCTGATCATGCTTTTTTTACGCGATTAGTGAATGTTTCAATATGAAATATACCCACCATTCTATAAGGTATAGCCCTACACATCAATTTGCTCTCCAGGAGATTTTAAGGGGAAACTTTCTGTGACTTTCAGCAGAATTAGCAGCAGCAGTGCTGCCAAATATACTTATGTGGCTCTAGCCCCATGCCGGGCTTCTGCCTTTCCTAAGTGGCTAAGCCACAAACCTTGTACTGTTGTATACAATAACTTATAGTTAAAGGACGCCTTTGATGTATGAGGACAAGAGGACCATTATGAATAACCACTGGTGGACCAAAGGACAAGATGATCTATAAATAGGAGGTAACAGTAAGCCGTAGCACCACTGAAGCCATAGGCGAATTGTGTTGGTAGTAACAGAGATTGTGATTGATCTGTAGTTCCGGTCGGCTGTAACCGTGGTGGGTGGAGCACGAGAGCCCTAGAGACAGAGAGGCCACCTGAAGTGGAGTACTGTCATTGGCAGCGGCACATCAAATGGAGAGGACATATATGAAACAGCATAGAGTGCCCCAAAGAGAACAGCCACCCTAAAATCAAGGTCTATTACTAAACAACCTCTCTGACCGCATAACTTATTCATTTAACGCGGCGTTTCCCAAACTTTTTTTTCCGTGACCCGGTTATTTTTGAACTTCTCCTTCGTGACCCACTAAAAATGTTATCGCCTATAGGTAAAATGAAACAGTTATGAATGTCCATACAGATTTCATATATTCTCCCAATTCCCTCTATTCTCTCTCCCCCCTCCCCCATTCTCTCTCTGACCTGCACAGACGCACACAGTCACTGACCTACAGACACTCACACAGACAGACCAACACAAACACAGCCAATGCTGGCCTGCACAGACACACACACAGCCACTGATACACACAGTGGCTGTGGCTGATACACACACACACACACACACACACACACACACACACACACACACACACACACACACACACACACAGATACACACTCTCTCCCCCATACACACACACAGATACATACACACACACACACACACACACACAGATACATACATACATACACACACACACACACACAAAGATACACACACTCTCTCCCCCATACACACACACACAGCCACTGATACACACACACTCCCCTATACACACACACACACACACACACACACACACTCTCTCCCCCTACACACACACACACAAACACACACACACACACACACACACACACACTCCCCTATACACACACACACACACTCTCTCCCCTATACACACACACATACCCACTGATACACATATACAGATACACACACACACCCACACACACACAGATACAGATACACACACAGATAGAATGAGTGAGGAAAAAAAGTGCGCAACTAATGTTAAAGGTGAAGTGATGAATATGTAAGGTAAAATACGTGACCTTGGTTAATTAGAGCGTCTGCAGCTGCGATAAAGGGAGGGCTCAGGAACCCCCTGTAACTAGCAGATAAAAACACAAAAAACACAGCGCACAACGCTCATAGTGTATTAAAAATTATATTCACATAAACAACAATTAAGGTGAGTATCGTGCGTACATCAAAGTAGTAATATACGAGCATTTGCGGGATAATGTTACCCAACACCACGTGGAAGCCGGATCAGATGTCCTCACATGAGGATGGAAGCTGGTTCCTTTAACACCGGTTCCTGTTCAGGTAAGTGGGAAGTCTCTGTTAGTCCTTGCTCCCATAAACGAGTCAACACGTTAGCAGCTCTGCCATAGATTGCTGCTTTAGACGCCCTATACACACACACACACACACACACACACACACACTCCCCTATATGCACACACACACACACACACACACACCCCTATACACACACACACACACACACACACACTCCCCTATATACACACACACACACACACACACACACACACACACACACTGATACACAAACACACACAGATACACACTCTCTCTCTCCCCTACACACACTCTCTCCCCTATACACACACACACCCACTGATACACACACACACACACACACACTCCCCTATATATACACACACACACTCCCCTATATATACACACACACACACTGATACACACACTCTCTCCCCTATACACACACACACACTGATACACACACACACCCTCTCTCCCCTATATACACACACTCCCCTATATACACACACACACACACACACACACACACACACACACACACACACACACACACACCCACTGATACACACACACACTCACATGCACACACACACACTGTATTACAGAGGCAGCGACGGATGTGAGTGACTGGAGAGGGGGGGGGGGGGGCGGGGGAGAGAGGAAAGGCCTGCGATCCGAGCAGGCGGCTCCCCGCCTCCCCCTGCACCCTCTGCCCGCCAGCCACCACTGCCCACCCCCGCGCCTATCTCCCGCACCAAGGGGACCGAGGGGAAGGGAGCACCAGCACCACTTCCTACCCCCTATCACGCCGGGCATCGTGTCCTGTGGGGGGCGGAACATGTCATGGGCGGCAACATCATGATGCGGGGCTGCAGTAGGAGCCCCGTTGACACCCCAGCGATAGCAGCCTGCACCACTTCAGCACTGTCCCGCACCTCACCTCGGGCCGCCGCAAGGAGGGAGGGGGGGCCGCCGCAAGGAGGGAGGGGGGGCCGCCGCAAGGAGGGAGGGGGGGCCGCCGCAAGGAGGGAGGGGGGGATGCCGCAAGAAGGGAGGGGGGGACGCCGCGCGGCCAGCCTCGCTGCGACCCGGCAATTTTGCTTCCGTGACCCGGTGCCGGGTCGCGACCCACCATTTGGGAAACGCTGATTTAACGGATTTAAGTAAGAATAATTAAACACACACACAATTATTTTTGCCTTTGGAAACACATTCTGTATTGTAGATTTGAGAACTGCAAAGCCTTGTGTGCTGCCCTTGGGCAAATGTCTATTTTGCATGTGCTTTCTGCCAGCTCTGCCTCTGAGTATTTCAAGCTAAATTTAAAAAAAGTTTGTCTGTGAACAAGGCGAGCAGAAACTTAGGAGTTTGACTATTTTAGCTTTTGTGTGAAGTCAGTGTTAAGTGCTCCCTCCCTCATCTCCGGATTGGTTCTCGGACAGAATAGTGGGCGGGTCAGCCAACAATGGAAGAAAATTCATAGATCACATTTCCTGACAAAATGAAAAAGGACTTTCTTAATGTCCATACACTAAAAAAAACAACAACATTTGCCTAAAGAAATTATGAAGGTTTGTTTATCCAATTTGAGGTTAGACGAGTCTGCAACACACTACTGCACAATGCAGCCGCTTTGCTGGTCCCTGTGGAAGCAGAGTAACTGAAGAAGTCAGTTGCGTTAGATGTTAACAAAGAAAATGTATGACCACCTCCAAAAGCAGGAAGGGCCTGCAGAGTAATTTCCAGTGCCAATGTATCAGCAAGAGATGTGAAAGTGCCCTGCATGGGAGAGACAATGGGACTGTACTCTGCAAACTGCTCTGTGAGCCACATATCTTTTTCCTGCTCCCAGTTGCCTGTATGCCCATCGTTCGGTTCTTTTCTGATTATGAGACAAGTAACATTAGGGAAACTAACCAGCTAGTTTATTAAAATTTTATTTTTGAATGCAGGGTAAGAAATGAATGACAAATTAAAAAGCGGACACAACATCATCAACACTACAATATTAATACATACATCGCAGGATTGAGGAGCATTGCTCTAGCAGCGGAGGTTTCCACAATGCTCTGCAGGAAGTTAAGCGATGGTGCTTTGGTCTCTTTGGTAGCGACAGAGAAACGCAGGCATCTGCAGCACTGAAGAGGTTGTGAACTCTGCTCATCTTTGTCTGAGACAGGGGTACATGCTACAGCTCTGCGTGACAGACTGGCCCTGAGGATTTTCATTAAGGTTGCTTTAAATTGTCCTAGTCGCTGGAGGAGGAAGACGATGAAGAGTGCTGCAGAAGAGAGAGAAACTCAGCAAACAAAAAGGGTAAGATGGCTACCATCTAATTTCTCGATTACCCACTTTTCCTCCCTCTCCTCGACCTTCTCTCTTTCATTCTCTGTCCTTCACAATTTACCACATTCTCTTTCCATTACCACCTTCCATCTCATCAACCACTTGCTCACTATAATTTTCCCTACTCTACTTTTTTTCCTTCATCTCTCTGTCCTCCTTTCCCCTGTAGTTTCTTGCACCTTGATGGAGAAGGATTTAGGAGTGCTGGTAGACAGCAGGCTTAGCAATAGTGCCCAATGTCATGCAGTAGCTGCAAAGGCAAACAAGATCTTGTCTTGCATTAAATGGGGAATGGATAAAAGGGAAGTAAACATAATTATTCCCCGCTATTAAGCATTAGTAAGACCACACCTTGAATATGGAGTACAGTTTTGGGCAGCACTCCATAGAAAATACATTATGGAATCTGAAAAATTACAGAGAAGAGCCACCATATTAATAAAGGGGATGGATAAACTAATTTATGAGGAGAGACTAGCTAAATTAGATTTGTTTACATTAGAAAAGAGGCATCTAAGAGGGGATATGATAACAATATACAAATATATTTGGGGACAATACAAGGAACTTTCAAAATAACTATTCATCCCACGGGCAGTACAAAGTACACAGGGTCATCCCCTAAGGTTGGAGGAAAGGAGATTTCACCAGCAACAAAGGAAAGGGTTCTTTACAGTAAGGGCAGTTAAAATGTGGAATTCATTACCCATGGAGACTGTGATGGCAGATACAATAGATATCTTAAAAAAAAAAAAAAAAAGGTTTATATCTTTTTAGAAAGGAAAGGTATACAGGGATATACCAAATAAGTAAACATGGGAAGGACGTTGATACAGGGAGAAATCTGATTGCCAATATTTGGAGTCAGGAAGGAATTTATATTTTCCCCTTCTAAAATATCATTAGGTGATATGTCACTGCGGTTTTTTGTTTGCCTTCCTCTGGATCAATATTCTGTAAGTACAAATATAGGATAAAGTACTGCATCAGTCGTCTAAATTTAGTATAGGTTGAACTTGATGGACGTATGTCTTTTTTCAAACTCATCTACTATGTAACCTTCTCTCCTCCCACACTAATTTCCTTCCCAGTCTTACACGTGGTTCCTCACCTTTCCATGCTTGTGACTCTTGTGGGCTTTATTTGCTTTATGCGCCTTCTTCATCTTCTTCTTCATCTTCTTATCCATTACTTGCCCAGGCATAAGAGGGTTTACTGGGTATCCTGGCATGCCAGGAGCACATGGTGGTGGGTGGTAGCCAGGCTGGTGACCGGGGTACGCTGGATGCCCACCAGGGTACGTTGGATGCACACCAGGGTATGTTGGCTGCCCAGGTGGGTAGACGGACTGCCCAGTTGGGTAGCCGGGTTGTCCAGGTGGGTAGCCGGGTTGTCCAGATGGGTAACCGGGTTGTCCAGATGGGTAGCCGGGTTGTCCAGGAAGATATGCAGGCTGTCCTTGGGCAGGGTATGGACCTACAGGCATTGAACCTGGGGGGTAAGATGGGTTAGTGGGAACTGCGTATCCTGGGTTTGGTGGGTAGGCTGCACCAGGCTGTCCTGTCAATAACAAAGAAACAATACAATGGTCAGAGGAGGAAAGCAAAACGCAACTCACGTGTGAAACACCCCCACCAACAAAAATGAGCGAATTTATACAGAGTGAAGCCATTTCATAGACAAAGAAATGAATGCACATGGAGACAGAACTCTCCCATAGGATGAAGACACCTGAGAAGATACACCATTTCTCAAACCAATAGTGAAGTCCCAACAGACAGAAATCACAAAGAGGCCATTTATCAAAGTCTCCCATCTACAAAAATGGAGGCAATTTTGGTGTGGGGGGGGGGGGGGGAAACCCGGCAGATTTCTCAGAAATAATAAAAAAAATAAAAAGCAACAACATTTTAAGTCCTCTGCTGTTTTATTGCACAAGCCTCATAGCTAGAAGGCTAACCCCAGAGTCTGGACTCATCCCAAAAGAGCAGAGAATGGATGAGATAAGTGGGTACATACCCGGAGCGTTTGGATTCCACATTTTTTGGCCCAGGCAGATGAGGTTTTTCTAAAAGGAATAAAATCTGTAAAAAGAAATCCGTAATCCCAATTTTAAACACTTACAGTGCTAGGTATGTGGGGGCAGCGGTGGGTGTTTCGGGGAGAGAGACCATTGGGAAAGGAGGTGCGGCGGGGTAAAGGGCTATGATGAAAAGGGGAGGGAGGGGGATACAGTGACAGGGGAAGGTTTGAAAGAATAGGGGTGCATGAAAACAAGGAATAAGATGGGGTGAGAGATACTGAGGGGAAGTGGGGGTTAGGAAAGAGGACAGGAGGATAAAAAAATAAATAAAAAAACCAGTGGAACAGTATAGAGGTGCACAGCTGTGCTATAGTCGTATTAGCACAGGGGTTACTGTATTGTAAGATTATGTGCTAGCACAGGGGTGCTCAACTCCAATCCTCAAGCACTCCCTTCCTCCCGACCGGTCAAGCTTTCAGGATATCCCAGCTTCTTCACAGTTGGCTCAATCAGTCCCTGCTTCAGCACAGGTGGCTCAATCAGAGGCGCAGTCTTTGATTTTGCCACCTGTACTGAAGCCAAAGTATCCTGAAAAGCTGGCCTACAGGGGGAGGTAGGGGGAGTTTGAGGACTGAAGTTGGGCAACCCCTGGGCTAGCACATACTCTTACAATACAGTAACAGTGTGCGTGTCCAGCCTGCCTATACACAGCACTGAGGTATGCGGTTTTTGTTTATCCTCGGCACTCCCTCTCTGTGGTACGGTGCAAAGTTCCCGTAGCCGTATCAGTTCTGGAGAAGTGTATATTTGTTGTAGGATATGCCACCTTTTCAAGGACCAAAAGAACATTTCTTCATAGTCATAACCGCATGTACAGAGCTTTTGACGACTCACAGCACACGTGAAGAAAAGACAAACTAATTCACACCTCTCTTGTATAAAGTTATGTATAGCACTGAAGTGCGAGATATGAATATACAGTACTCACACTACAGATTAAACGCTTTAAACGGCAGACCTCTGGGACATGGGTTATTCATTAGTGATACAATTTATTCCACTCATCTGCTATGTATGGGTTTATATACGCTCCCCTCTTTCTAAATATAGTTCAGCGATGTATGGAATCATATCACAAAGAAGAGGCTGTGTGTGCAAGCTCAATTATATTTACATATGTTATTCAAAACACGTCTAAATCAGGTGGTGCACTAAGGCCGCGATTATACAGAGGAACTGCAATGCGTGCACATTTTCGACGTCGCAGTGCGACGTGTGCACAAGAACTTTCTGCGCGCGCAACTGCAGGGGAGACAAGGCCGACATCTGTTCTTTGATTGGATGGCGGCGTCACGTAACGTGTATAATAATGTGTAATTATGGCGTGACTAGGGTTGCCAGGCGGCTTCTCCGAAAATACTGGACTCAATGGTGAAAGGTGTGTCAGGTCACTATGTCCATGGAGGTAATACCGGACACATACATGTCCAGTATTGCAGTACCTCTTTTTTTACTGGACAGAGTATCCAAATATAGGACAGTCCAGTTCAATACCGGACACCTGGCAACCCTAGGCATGAACAGTATGAGGATGTCAGTGGTTGTGAGGAGAGTTTGCCTTCAGTGAGTGGGATCCATTCCTGAAAGGTCTGTATAAGGTGTTCTTTACCTGTAGGGTGCGTGTGTATAAATAGTTTATTCCTCTGGGATGTGCATGAGGTGTGCATACAGTCTGTAGACGTGCAGTGTTTATACAGTCCGTTCCTGTGTGTGTGGGGGGGGGGGTGTATATATAGACTGTACCTCTGTAGTATAGGGACTGTAAATGTGCGGTGTTTATGTATTGTATTGTATGTCTTTATTTATATAGCGCCATAAATGTACATAGCGCTTCACAGTAGTAATACATATCATATAAAGAACAAATAATATAAATAACAGATCATGGGAATAAGTGCTTCAGACATAAAAGTAACATTAAGGAAGAGGAGTCCCTGCTCTGAGGAGCTTACAATCTAATTGGTAGGTAGGGAGAACGTACAGAGAGAGTAGGAGGGAATTCTAGTAAGTGCATCTGCAGGGGGCCAAGCTTTATGTATCATGTGTCCATGATTATCCAGTGCTATTCATATGCTTCTTTAAGCAGATGTGTCTTAAGGTGAGTCTTAAAGGTGGATAGAGAGGGTGCTAGTCGGGTATTGAGGGGAAGGGCATTCCAGAGGTGTGGGGCAGAAAGTTAGAAAGGTTTAAGGCGGGAGAGAGCTTTAGATACAAAGGGGGTAGAAAGAAGACATCCTTGAGAAGAACGCAAGAGTCGGGATGGTGCATAGCGAGAAATTAGGGCTGAGATGTAAGGAGGGGCAGAAGAATGAAAAGCTTTAAAAGTGAGCAGGAGAATTGAGTGCGAGATACGGGATTTGATCGGAAGCCAGGAGAGGGATTTCAGGAGGGGAGATGCGGAGACAGATTTAGGAAAGAGTAGAGTGATTCTGGCAGCAGCGTTTAGGATAGATTATAGGGGAGACAGGTGAGAGGCAGGAGGGCCGGACAGCAGGAGGTTGCAGTAATCGAGACGTGAGAGAATGAGGGCCTGAGTCAGAGTTTTAGCAGTTGAGTAACAGAGGAAAGGGCGTATCTTTGTGATATTGCGGAAGAAAAAGCGACAAGTTTTAGAAACGTTTTGAATATGAGAGGAGAATGAGAGAGAGGAATCAAGTGTAACCCCTAGGCAGCGTGCTTGGGCTACTGGGTGAATGATCATGTTTCCAATAGCAATGTGGAAGGAGGTAGTAGGGCCAGGTTTGGGAGGAAGTATAAGGAGCTCTGTTTTTGCCATGTTAAGTTTCAGTCGGCGGATGGCCATCCAGGATGATATTCCAGAGAGGCATTCAGAAACTTTGGTCTGTATAGCAGGTGTAAGGTAAGGGGTTGAAAGGTAAATTTGTGTCGTCAGCATAGAGGTGATATTTAAACCCAAAAGATGTGATTAGGTCACCTAGAGAGAGTGTGTAAAAAGAAAAAAGAAGGGGTCCCAGGACAGAGCCCTGGGGTACCCCCACAGAGAGATCAATAGAGGAGGAGGTGGAGGAGGTGTTAACAAAAGAGACACTGACAGTACGATGGGAGAGGTAAGAGGAGATCCAGGATAAAGCTTTATTCCGAATACCAAGAGTATGGAGAATGTGAAGGAGAAGAGGGTGGTCCACGGTATCGAATGCTGCAGAGAGGTCGAGTAATATGAGCAGAGTGTAATGACCTCTGTCTTTGGCAGCATGGAGGTCGTCAGTTATTTTAGTGAGGGCTGTTTCAGTAGAGTGAGCAGTGCGGAAGCCAGATTGTAGAGGGTCTAGGAGAGAATAGGTGTTGAGAAAGTGTAGCAATCGAGAGAATACAAGACGTTCAAGGAGTTTGGAGGCAAAAGGCAGGAGGGAGACAGGTCGATAGTTAGAAGGACAGGGTAGGGTCAAGCTTGCTGTTTTTGAGTAATGGTATAACGGTTGCATGCTTGAAGGAGGATGGAAAGGTACCAGAGTAGAGGGAAGAGTTAAAGATCTGTGTGCACATAGGGATTATAGAAGGAGCAAGAGGTTTTAGGAGATGGGAGGGAATGGGATCAAGAGGGCAAGTGGTAGAGGGAGAAGAGGAGATCAGCAGTGACACATCCTCCTCCGAGATAGCGGAAAAAGAGTCAAGAAAGGCAGGAGGAGAGTTGGGAAGCGGTGTAGGATGGGAGGAGGCAACAGAGGGGATGTTCTGCCGTATGGATTCCACCTTTTCCTTTAAAAAGTCAGCAAAGTCCTGAGGTGAGATGGAGGAAGAAGAGGAGGCAGCTGAGGGTGGTCTGAGTAGAGAGTCAAAGACAGAAAAGAGTCCGCGTGGGTTAGACTTGTGTGTGTTGATTAGTGATGAAAAGTAGGTTTGTTTAGCCTGAGAGAGGGCAGAGTTGAAACAGGATAGCATAAATGTGTAGTGAATGAAGTCTGCGAGCGTATGAGATTTCCTCCAGAGGCGTTCAGAAGAACGAGTGGAGGAACGCAGCATGCGTGTGTGGGAGTTTAGCCAGGGTCTGGGGTTAGAAGGGCGAGGACGGCAGAGTTTATGCCATCTAAAAGATTTGTATTCATAAATTGTGCATGGGACACAGGATATAAACCTATATGGAGGTATGACAAAGGTCTGTTACTTGTTGGGTGTTTTTGAGATATATGGGATCTGTACCTGTGGGGAGAGGCGTGTGGGACAGAGAGGGTCTGTACCTGGGAGGAGGGACGTGTGTGGGACAGAGAGGGTCTGTACCTGTGGGGAGGGGTGTGTGTGTGGGACAGAGAGGGTCTGTACCTGTGGGGAGAGGCGTGTGGGACAGAGAGGGTCTGTACCTGTGGGGAGAGGCGTGTGGGACAGAGAGGGTCTGTACCTGTGGGGAGGGGTGTGTGTGTGGGACAGAGAGGGTCTGTACCTGTGGGGAGGGGTGTGTGTGTGGGACAGAGAGGGTCTGTACCTGTGGGGAGGGGTGTGTGTGTGGGACAGAGAGGGTCTGTACCTGTGGGGAGGGGTGTGTGTGTGGGACAGAGAGGGTCTGTACCTGTGGGGAGGGGTGTGTGTGGGACAGAGATGGTCTGTACCTGTGGGAAGGGGTGTGTGTGGGACAGAGAGGGTCTGTACCTGTGGGAAGGGGTGTGTGTGGGGGACAGAGAGGGTCTGTACCTGTGAGGAGGGGCGTGTGTGGGATAGAGAGGATCTGTACCTGTGGGGAGAGGCGTGTGGGACAGAGAGGGTCTGTACCTGTGGGAAGGGGTGTTTGTGGAACAGAGAGGATCTGTACCTGTGGGAAGGGGTGTGTGGGACAGAGAGGATCTGTACCTGTGGGGAGGTGTGTGTGGGACAGAGAGGGTCTGTACCTGTGGGAAGGGGTGTGTGTGGGACAGAGAGGATCTGTACCTGTGGGAAGGGGTGTGTGGGACAGAGAGGATCTGTACCTGTGGGAAGTGGTGTGTGTGTGGGACAGAGAGGGTCTGTACCTGTGGGAAGGGGTGTGTGTGGGACAGAGAGGGTCTGTACCTGTGGGAAGGGGTGTGTGTGTGGGACAGAGAGGGTCTGTACCTGTGGGAAGGGGTGTGTGTGTGGGACAGAGAGGGTCTGTACCTGTGGGGAAGGGGTGTGTGTGTGGGACAGAGAGGGTCTGTACCTGTGGGGAAGGGGTGTGTGTGTGGGACAGAGAGGGTCTGTACCTGTGGGGAGGGGTGTGTGTGGGACAGAGAGGGTCTGTACCTGTGGGAAGGGGTGTGTGTGTGGGACAGAGAGGGTCTGTACCTGTGGGAAGGGGTGTGTGTGGGACAGAGAGGGTCTGTACCTGTGGGGAGGGGTGTGTGGGACAGAGAGGGTCTGTACCTGTGGGGAGGGGTGTGTGTGTGGGACAGAGAGGGTCTGTACCTGTGGGGAGGGGTGTGTGGGACAGAGAGGGTCTGTACCTGTGGGGAGGGGTGTGTGGGACAGAGAGGGTCTGTACCTGTGGGGAGGGGTGTGTGGGACAGAGAGGGTCTGTACCTGTGGGAAGGGGTGTGTGTGTGGGACAGAGAGGGTCTGTACCTGTGAGGAGGGGCGTGTGTGGGATAGAGAGGATCTGTACCTGTGGGGAGAGGCGTGTGGGACAGAGAGGGTCTGTACCTGTGGGAAGGGGTGTGTGTGGGACAGAGAGGATCTGTACCTGTGGGAAGGGGTGTGTGGGACAGAGAGGATCTGTACCTGTGGGGAGGGGTGTGTGGGACAGAGAGGGTCTGTACCTGTGGGAAGGGGTGTGTGTGGGACAGAGAGGATCTGTACCTGTGGGAAGGGGTGTGTGGGACAGAGAGGATCTGTACCTGTGGGAAGTGGTGTGTGTGTGGGACAGAGAGGGTCTGTACCTGTGGGAAGGGGTGTGTGTGGGACAGAGAGGGTCTGTACCTGTGGGAAGGGGTGTGTGTGTGGGACAGAGAGGGTCTGTACCTGTGGGAAGGGGTGTGTGTGTGGGACAGAGAGGGTCTGTACCTGTGGGGAAGGGGTGTGTGTGTGGGACAGAGAGGGTCTGTACCTGTGGGGAAGGGGTGTGTGTGTGGGACAGAGAGGGTCTGTACCTGTGGGGGTGTGTGTGTGGGACAGAGAGGGTCTGTACCTGTGGGGAGAGGCGTGTGGGACAGAGAGGGTCTGTACCTGTGGGAAGGGGTGTGTGTGGGACAGAGAGGGTCTGTACCTGTGGGGAGGGGTGTGTGGGACAGAGAGGGTCTGTACCTGTGGGGAGGGGTGTGTGGGACAGAGAGGGTCTGTACCTGTGGGAAGGGGTGTGTGTGTGGGACAGAGAGGGTCTGTACCTGTGGGAAGGGGTGTGTGTGTGGGACAGAGAGGGTCTGTACCTGTGAGGAGGGGCGTGTGTGGGATAGAGAGGATCTGTACCTGTGGGGAGAGGCGTGTGGGACAGAGAGGGTCTGTACCTGTGGGAAGGGGTGTGTGTGGGACAGAGAGGATCTGTACCTGTGGGAAGGGGTGTGTGGGACAGAGAGGATCTGTACCTGTGGGGAGGGGTGTGTGGGACAGAGAGGGTCTGTACCTGTGGGAAGGGGTGTGTGTGGGACAGAGAGGATCTGTACCTGTGGGAAGGGGTGTGTGGGACAGAGAGGATCTGTACCTGTGGGAAGTGGTGTGTGTGTGGGACAGAGAGGGTCTGTACCTGTGGGAAGGGGTGTGTGTGGGACAGAG
Organism: Ascaphus truei; assembly: GCF_040206685.1. Taxonomy (NCBI): domain Eukaryota; kingdom Metazoa; phylum Chordata; class Amphibia; order Anura; family Ascaphidae; genus Ascaphus; species Ascaphus truei. The sequence goes on from NC_134485.1 coordinate 347,146,071, forward strand.
AGGGTCTGTACCTGTGGGAAGGGGTGTGTGTGTGGGACAGAGAGGGTCTGTACCTGTGGGAAGGGGTGTGTGTGTGGGACAGAGAGGGTCTGTACCTGTGGGGAAGGGGTGTGTGTGTGGGACAGAGAGGGTCTGTACCTGTGGGGAAGGGGTGTGTGTGTGGGACAGAGAGGGTCTGTACCTGTGGGGGTGTGTGTGTGGGACAGAGAGGGTCTGTACCTGTGGGGAGAGGCGTGTGGGACAGAGAGGGTCTGTACCTGTGGGAAGGGGTGTGTGTGGGACAGAGAGGGTCTGTACCTGTGGGGAGGGGTGTGTGGGACAGAGAGGGTCTGTACCTGTGGGGAGGGGTGTGTGTGTGGGACAGAGAGGGTCTGTACCTGTGGGAAGGGGTGTGTGTGTGGGACAGAGAGGGTCTGTACCTGTGGGAAGGGGTGTGTGTGGGACAGAGAGGGTCTGTACCTGTGGGGAGGGGTGTGTGGGACAGAGAGGGTCTGTACCTGTGGGGAGGGGTGTGTGGGACAGAGAGGGTCTGTACCTGTGGGGAGGGGTGTGTGTGACAGAGAGGGTCTGTACCTGTGGGGAGGGGTGTGTGGGACAGAGTGGGTCTGTACCTGTGGGGAGGGGGGGGGGGTGTGGGACAGAGAGGGTCTGTACCTGTGGGGAGGGGTGTGTGGGACAGAGAGGGTCTGTACCTGTGGGGAGAGGCGTGTGGGACAGAGAGGGTCTGTACCTGTGGGGAGGGGTGTGTGTGACAGAGAGGGTCTGTACCTGTGGGGAGGGACGTGTGTGGGACAGAGAGGATCTGTACCTGTGGGAAGGGGTGTGTGGGACAGAGAGGGTCTGTACCTGTGGGGAGGGGTGTGTGGGACAGAGAGGGTCTGTACCTGTGGGGAGGGGTGTGTGGGACAGAGAGGGTCTGTACCTGTGGGAAGGGGTGTGTGTGGGACAGAGAGGGTCTGTACCTGTGGGGAGGGGTGTGTGGGACAGAGAGGGTCTGTACCTGTGGGGAGGGGTGTGTGTGTGGGACAGAGAGGGTCTGTACCTGTGGGAAGGGGTGTGTGTGTGGGACAGAGAGGGTCTGTACCTGTGGGAAGGGGTGTGTGTGGGACAGAGAGGGTCTGTACCTGTGGGGAGGGGTGTGTGGGACAGAGAGGGTCTGTACCTGTGGGGAGGGGTGTGTGGGACAGAGAGGGTCTGTACCTGTGGGGAGGGGTGTGTGTGACAGAGAGGGTCTGTACCTGTGGGGAGGGGTGTGTGGGACAGAGAGGGTCTGTACCTGTGGGGAGGGGTGTGTGTGTGGGACAGAGAGGGTCTGTACCTGTGGGGAGGGGTGTGTGGGACAGAGAGGGTCTGTACCTGTGGGGAGAGGCGTGTGGGACAGAGAGGGTCTGTACCTGTGGGGAGGGGTGTGTGTGACAGAGAGGGTCTGTACCTGTGGGGAGGGACGTGTGTGGGACAGAGAGGATCTGTACCTGTGGGAAGGGGTGTGTGGGACAGAGAGGGTCTGTACCTGTGGGGAGGGGTGTGTGGGACAGAGAGGGTCTGTACCTGTGGGGAGGGGTGTGTGGGACAGAGAGGGTCTGTACCTGTGGGAAGGGACGTGTGTGGGACAGAGAGGGTCTGTACCTGTGGGGTGGGATAGAGAGGTTCTGTACCTGTGGGGTGGGATAGAGAGGGTCTGTACCTGTGGGGTGGGATAGAGAGGTTCTGTACCTGTGGGGTGGGATAGAGAGGGTCTGTACCTGTGGGGTGGGATAGAGAGGTTCTGTACCTGTGGGGTGGGATAGAGAGGTTCTGTACCTGTGGGGTGGGACAGAGAGGTTCTGTACCTGTGGGGTGGGACAGAGAGGGTCTGTACCTGTGGGGTGGGACAGAGAGGGTCTGTACCTGTGGTGTGGGACAGAGAGGTTCTGTACCTGTGGGGTGGGATAGAGAGGGTCTGTACCTGTGGGGTGGGATAGAGAGGGTCTGTACCTGTGGGGTGGGATAGAGAGGTTCTGTACCTGTGGGGTGGGAAAGAGAGGTTCTGTACCTGTGGGGTGGGAAAGAGAGGGTCTGTACCTGTGGGGTGGGAAAGAGAGGGTCTGTACCTGTGGGGTGGGACAGAGAGGTTCTGTACCTGTGGGGTGGGATAGAGAGGGTCTGTACCTGTGGGGTGGGATAGAGAGGGTCTGTACCTGTGGGGTGGGATAGAGAGGTTCTGTACCTGTGGAGTGGGATAGAGAGGGTCTGTACCTGTGGGGTGGAGTAGAGAGGTTCTGTACCTTTGGGGTGGGGTAGAGAGGGTCTGTACCTGTGGGGTGGGATAGAGAGGGTCTGTACCTGTGGGGTGGGATAGAGAGGTTCTGTACCTGTGGGGTGGGATAGAGAGGGTCTGTACCTGTGGGGTGGGATAGAGAGGTTCTGTACCTGTGGGGTGGGATAGAGAGGTTCTGTACCTGTGGGGTGGGATAGAGAGGTTCTGTACCTGTGGGGTGGGATAGCGAGGTTCTGTACCTGTGGGGTGGGATAGAGAGGTTCTGTACCTGTGGGGTGGGACAGAGAGGTTCTGTACCTGTGGGGTGGGACAGAGAGGTTCTGTACCTGTGGGGTGGGACAGAGAGGTTCTGTACCTGTGGGGTGGGACAGAGAGGTTCAGTACCTGTGGGGTGGGACAGAGAGGTTCTGTACCTGTGGGGTGGGACAGAGAGGTTCTGTACCTGTGGGGTGGGACAGAGAGGTTCTGTACCTGTGGGGTGGGACAGAGAGGTTCTGTACCTGTGGGGTGGGACAGAGAGGTTCTGTACCTGTGGGGTGGGACAGAGAGGTTCTGTACCTGTGGGGTGGGACAGAGAGGTTCTGTACCTGTGGGGTGGGACAGAGAGGTTCTGTACCTGTGGGGTGGGACAGAGAGGTTCTGTACCTGTGGGGTGGGATAGAGAGGTTCTGTACCTGTGGGGTGGGATAGAGAGGTTCTGTACCTGTGGGGTGGGATAGAGAGGTTCTGTACCTGTGGGGTGGGATAGAGACGGTCTGTACCTGTGGGGTGGGATAGAGAGGTTCTGTACCTGTGGGGTGGGATAGAGAGGTTCTGTACCTGTGGGGTGGGATAGAGACGGTCTGTACCTGTGGGGTGGGATAGAGAGGTTCTGTACCTGTGGGGTGGGATAGAGAGGTTATGTACCTGTGGGGTGGGATAGAGAGGTTCTGTACCTGTGGGGTGGGATAGAGAGGTTCTCTACCTGTGGGGTGGGATAGAGAGGTTCTGTACCTGTGGGGTGGGATAGAGAGGTTCTGTACCTGTGGGGTGGGATAGAGAGGTTCTGTACCCGTGGGGTGGGATAGAGAGGTTCTGTACCCGTGGGGTGGGGTAGAGAGGTTCTGTACCCGTGGGGTGGGGTAGAGAGGTTCTGTACCCGTGGGGTGGGATAGAGAGGGTCTGTACCCGTGGGGTGGGATAGAGAGGGTCTGTACCCGTGGGGTGGGATGGAGAGGTTCTGTACCCGTGGGGTGGGATAGAGAGGTTCTGTACCCGTGGGGTGGGATGGAGAGGTTCTGTACCCGTGGGGTGGGATGGAGAGGTTCTGTACCCGTGGGGTGGGATAGAGAGGGTCTGTACCCGTGGGGTGGGATGGAGAGGGTCTGTACCCGTGGGGTGGGGTAGAGAGGTTCTGTACCCGTGGGGTGGGGTAGAGAGGTTCTGTACCCGTGGGGTGGGGTAGAGAGGTTCTGTACCCGTGGGGTGGGGTAGAGAGGGTCTGTACCCGTGGGGTGGGATAGAGAGGTTCTGTACCCGTGGGGTGGGATAGAGAGGTTCTGTACCCGTGGGGTGGGATAGAGAGGGTCTGTACCTGTGGGGTGGGGTAGAGAGGTTCTGTACCTGTGGGGTGGGATAGAGAGGTTCTGTACCTGTGGGGTGGGATAGAGAGGTTCTGTACCTGTGGGGTGGGATAGAGAGGGTCTGTACCTGTGGGGTGGGATAGAGAGGGTCTGTACCTGTGGGGTGGGATAGAGAGGTTCTGTACACGTGGGGTGGGATAGAAAGGTTCTGTACCTGTGGGGTGGGATAGAGAGGGTCTGTACCTGTGGGGTGGGATAGAGAGGTTCTGTACCTGTGGGGTGGGATAGAGAGGTTCTGTACCTGTGGGGTGGGATAGAGGTTCTGTACCTGTGGGGTGGGATAGAGAGGTTCTGTACCTGTGGGGTGGGATAGAGAGGTTCTGTACCTGTGGGGTGGGATAGAGAGGTTCTGTACCTGTGGGGTGGGATAGAGAGGTTCTGTACCTGTGGGGTGGGATAGAGAGGTTCTGTACCTGTGGGGTGGGATAGAGAGGTTCTGTACCTGTGGGGTGGGATAGAGAGGTTCTGTACCTGTGGGGTGGGGTAGAGAGGTTCTGTACCTGTGGGGTGGGATAGAGAGGTTCTGTACCTGTGGGGTGGGGTGCGGTAGAGAGGGTCTGTACCTGTGGGGTGGGATAGAGAGGTTCTGTACCTGTGGGGTGGGATAGAGAGGGTCTGTACCTGTGGGGTGGGATAGAGAGGGTCTGTACCTGTGGGGTGGGATAGAGAGGTTCTGTACACGTGGGGTGGGATAGAAAGGTTCTGTACCTGTGGGGTGGGATAGAGAGGGTCTGTACCTGTGGGGTGGGATAGAGAGGTTCTGTACCTGTGGGGTGGGATAGAGAGGTTCTGTACCTGTGGGGTGGGATAGAGGTTCTGTACCTGTGGGGTGGGATAGAGAGGTTCTGTACCTGTGGGGTGGGATAGAGAGGTTCTGTACCTGTGGGGTGGGATAGAGAGGTTCTGTACCTGTGGGGTGGGATAGAGAGGTTCTGTACCTGTGGGGTGGGATAGAGAGGTTCTGTACCTGTGGGGTGGGATAGAGAGGTTCTGTACCTGTGGGGTGGGATAGAGAGGTTCTGTACCTGTGGGGTGGGGTAGAGAGGTTCTGTACCTGTGGGGTGGGATAGAGAGGTTCTGTACCTGTGGGGTGGGGTGCGGTAGAGAGGGTCTGTACCTGTGGGGTGGGATAGAGAGGTTCTGTACCTGTGGGGTGGGATAGAGAGGTTCTGTACCTGTGGGGTGGGGTGTGGTAGAGAGGGTCTGTACCTGTGGGGTGGGATAGAGAGGTTCTGTACCTGTGGGGTGGGGTAGAGAGGTTCTGTACCTGTGGGGTGGGATAGAGAGGTTCTGTACCTGTGGGGTGGGGTGTGGTAGAGAGGGTCTGTACCTGTGGGGTGGGATAGAGAGGTTCTGTACCTGTGGGGTGGGGTAGAGAGGGTCTGTACCTGTGGGGTGGGGTGGGGTAGAGAGGGTCTGTACCTGTGGGGTGGGATAGAGAGGTTCTGTACCTGTGGGGTGGGGACTCCTCTCTTTGGTCCGATGTTTTCTTTGCTTCCGGGAGACTTTGGACCTGCTTTTGTCCGGCTCCGCCCATAAACCTTCCTCCTATTTCATTGGACAATGTTTACTTTTTAAAAGACCTCATTGGACGCCTGTCCTCAGGCCCCGCCCCTTATACCGAGTGCAGAATCTGTACTGAGACACACCCAGCACAAACTGCTGTGTCACTGCATTAACCCAGCTATCCCCACACCGCAGTGTCACAGTGTCACTGCATTAACCCAGCTATCCCCACACCGCAGTGTCACTGCATTAACCCAGCTATCCCCACACCGCAGTGTCACTGCATTAACCCAGCTATCCCCACACCGCAGTGTCACTGCATTAACCCAGCTATCCCCACACCGCAGTGTCACTGCATTAACCCAGCTATCCCCACACCGCAGTGTCACTGCATTAACCCTGCTATCCCCACACCGAAGTGTCACTGCATTAACCCAGCTATCCCCACACCGCAGTGTCACTGCATTAACCCAGCTATCCCCACACCGCAGTGTCACTGCATTAACCCAGCTATCCCCACACCGCAGTGTCACTGCATTAACCCAGCTATCCCCACACCGCAGTGTCACTGCATTAACCCAGCTATCCCCACACCGCAGTGTCACTGCATTAACCCAGCTATACCCACACCGCAGTGTCACTGCATTAACCCAGCTATCCCCACACCGCAGTGTCACAGTGTCACTGCATTAACCCAGCTATACCCACACCGCAGTGTCACTGCATTAACCCTGCTATCCCCACACCGCAGTGTCACTGCATTAACCCAGCTATCCCCACACCGCAGTGTCACTGCATTAACCCTGCTATCCCCACACCGCAGTGTCACTGCATTAACCCAGCTATCCCCACACCGCAGTGTCACTGCATTAACCCAGCTATCCCCACACCGCAGTGTCACTGCATTAACCCAGCTATTCCCACACCGCAGTGTCACTGCATTAACCCAGCTATCCCCACACCGCAGTGTCACTGCATTAACCCAGCTATACCCACACCGCAGTGTCACTGCATTAACCCAGCTATACCCACACCGCAGTGTCACTGCATTAACCCAGCTATCCCCACACCGCAGTGTCACTGCATTAACCCAGCTATACCCACACCGCAGTGTCACTGCATTAACCCTGCTATCCCCACACCGGAGTGTCACTGCATTAAGCCAGCTATCCCCACACCGCAGTGTCACTGCATTAACCCAGCTATCCCCACACCGCAGTGTCACTGCATTATCCCAGCTATCCCCACACCCCAGTGTCACTGCATTAACCCAGCTATCCCCACACCGCAGTGTCACTGCATTAACCCAGCTATACCCACACCGCAGTGTCACTGCATTAACCCAGCTATCCCCACACCGCGGTGTCACTGCATTAACCCAGCTATCCCCACACCGCGGTGTCACTGCATTAACCCAGCTATCCCCACACCGCGGTGTCACTGCATTAACCCAGCTATCCCCACACCGCGGTGTCACTGCATTAACCCAGCTATACCGACACCGCAGTGTCACTGCATTAACCCTGCTATACCCACACCGCAGTGTCACTGCATTAACCCAGCTATCCCCACACCGCAGTGTCACTGCATTATCCCAGCTATCCCCACACCCCAGTGTCACTGCATTAACCCAGCTATCCCCACACCGCAGTGTCACTGCATTAACCCAGCTATACCCACACCGCAGTGTCACTGCATTAACCCAGCTATACCCACACCGCAGTGTCACTGCATTAACCCAGCTATCCCCACACCGCAGTGTCACTGCATTAACCCAGCTATACCCACACCGCAGTGTCACTGCATTAACCCAGCTATACTCACACCGCAGTGTCACTGCATTAACCCAGCTATACCCACACCGCAGTGTCACTGCATTAACCCAGCTATACCCACACCGCAGTGTCACTGCATTAACCCAGCTATCCCCACACCGCAGTGTCACAGCATTAACCCTGCTATCCCCACACCGAAGTGTCACTGCATTAACCCTGCTATCCCCACACCGCAGTGTCACTGCATTAACCCAGCTATCCCCACACCGCAGTGTCACTGCATTAACCCAGCTATCCCCACACCGCAGTGTCACTGCATTAACCCAGCTATACCCACACCGCAGTGTCACTGCATTAACCCAGCTATACTCACACCGCAGTGTCACTGCATTAACCCAGCTATACCCACACCGCAGTGTCACTGCATTAACCCAGCTATACCCACACCGCAGTGTCACTGCATTAACCCAGCTATCCCCACACCGCAGTGTCACTGCATTAACCCTGCTATCCCCACACCGAAGTGTCACTGCATTAACCCTGCTATCCCCACACCGCAGTGTCACTGCATTAAGCCAGCTATCCCCACACCGCAGTGTCACTGCATTAACCCTGCTATACCCTCACAGCAGTGTCACTGCATTAACCCTGCTATACACACACCGCAGTGTCACTGCATTAACCCAGCTATACCCACACCGCAGTGTCACTGCATTAACCCAGCTATACCCACACCGCAGTGTCACTGCATTAACCCAGCTATACCCTCACGGCAGTGTCACTGCATTAACCCTGCTATACCCACACCGCAGTGTCACTGCATTAACTCTGCTATCCCCACACCGCAGTGTCACTGCATTAACCCAGCTATACCCACACCGCAGTGTCACTGCATTAACCCTGCTATACCCACACCGCAGTGTCACTGCATTAACCCAGCTATACCCACACCGCAGTGTCACTGCATTAACCCTGCTATACCCACACCGCGGTGTCACTGCATTAACCCAGCTATACCCACACCTCAGTGTCACTGCATTAACCCAGCTATCCCCACACCGCAGTGTCACTGCATTAACCCTGCTATACCCACACCGCAGTGTCACTGCATTAACTCTGCTATCCCCACACCGCGGTGTCACTGCATTAACCCAGCTATACCCACACCGCAGTGTCACTGCATTAACCCTGCTATCCCCACACCGCAGTGTCACTGCATTAACCCAGCTATACCCACACCGCAGTGTCACTGCATTAACCCAGCTATACCCACACCGCGGTGTCACTGCATTAACCCAGCTATACCCACACCGCAGTGTCACTGCATTAACCCAGCTATCCCCACACCGCAGTGTCACTGCATTAACCCTGCTATACCCACACCGCAGTGTCACTGCATTAACTCTGCTATCCCCACACCGCGGTGTCACTGCATTAACCCTGCTATCCCCACACCGCAGTGTCACTGCATTAACCCTGCTATCCCCACACCGCAGTGTCACTGCATTAACCCAGCTATACCCTCACAGCAGTGTCACTGCATTAACCCTGCTATACCCACACCGCAGTGTCACTGCATTAACTCTGCTATCCCCACACCGCGGTGTCACTGCATTAACCCAGCTATACCCACACCGCAGTGTCACTGCATTAACCCAGCTATCCCCACACCGCAGTGTCACTGCATTAACCCAGCTTTACCCACACCGCAGTGTCACTGCATTAACTCTGCTATCCCCACACCGCAGTGTCACTGCATTAACCCAGCTATCCCCACACCGCAGTGTCACTGCATTAACCCAGCTATCCCCACACCGCAGTGTCACTGCATTAACCCAGCTATCCCCACACCGCAGTGTCACTGCATTAACGCTGCTATACTCACACTGCAGTGTGACTACATTAACCCAGCTATCCCCACACCGCAGTGTCACTGCATTAACCCAGCTATCCCCACACCGCAGTGTCACTGCATTAACCCTGCTATCCCCACACCGCAGTGTCACTGCATTAACCCAGCTATCCCCACACCGCAGTGTCACTGCATTAACCCAGCTATCCCCACACCGCAGTGTCACTGCATTAACCCTGCTATACCCACACCGCGGTGTCACTGCATTAACCCAGCTATCCCCACACCGCAGTGTGACTACAGTAACCCCACGCTCTATACCAAGACTGCAGTGACAACGTTACACCAAGAATACAGTGCCCACTATACCCAGTGCAAACTGCAATGGCAGTGCATTTTAACCTATTCACACCCAGACTGTGGTCAGTGCATTAACCCCTCCACACCCAGACTGCAGTGTAAATGCATCAACCCCTCCATACAAGGACAGTGTCAATATTGTCAAGGAATCTATCATATACATTGAATCCTTAAGATATAATCACATTTGATCCAACCAAACAAACAGAGAGATAAACATACACCCCGAGATGCTGACACAGTCTTCCCATGAAAGGGATTAAAACCAATCATAATAGCAAAAAAATACCGACGCTTCACTCAGATCCAGAAAAGAACTGCTACAATATGAACAAAAACGAACATGAGAACGCACCGTCCTATCCTCACTCACTGCCCTTCTCTAGAACAGCTTTGAAAAATAAGAGATTAACAACCAATATTACAAGAGGAAGAAGACCTATTTAGCAGCCCTCCAATCCTATCATTCCACCAACCACCAACTCAAACACAAGAGCGAATACACAGCAAATCTGCATCACAGCAACGGCTACATCAGGGGGGGGGGGGGGGCAACACCAGTCCTCAAGGGCCACCAACAGGTCAGGTTTTCAGAATATCCCTGCTTCAGCACAGGGGGCTCAATCAGTGGCTCAGTCTTTGACAGCTGCTGATTGGGCCAGCTGTGCTGAAGCAGGGATAGCCTTAAAACCTGACCTGTTGGTGGCCCTTGAGGACTGTTGTTTCCCCACTCTGTGCTAGATGAAAGAGGTTTAGATGAAATACAGTCCCGAATATGTAGGTAAGGGGTGCTCGAGCAGTCCCAGGAATATATTCAATAATTATCATGCAACAAATTATGGAATAGTGGCTTATGCTGAAAGGAGTGGGTATACTACTAGGTGAGCAATACTGACTTCACTTATTTTGGTCTCCTGAAGGTAGCAGCAACAATGATTATCTCACTTCGCCGCACCTCATTGGAGACAGTAATGTGATAAAAGTCCAAAGAATAAACTCACCAAAGATTGTAGTATTTCTTGTAGTTGATCCAGTAATCTTCTTTATAACTCACCCACTCCTTAAGCCCCACAATTTCCTTGAAGACGTGTCCAGCCGCATGTAGAGGTCAATACAGCAAAGAAGATGCAAAAAGCAGCGCACTGCCCAGGAAAATGGGAAACAGGTGGTAAATTTTTTAAAAAATGTATTGCCCAACCAGCATAACAAAAGAGGAGGTGTGGACCCTCCTACGCGTTTCACACCAAATGTGCTTTATCAAGGATTCGCTTTCCTTGATTCAGGATCGGGAGGCAATTTTATAGATCAAGGATTCGCAGAACGTGATCGTATCCCCCCCCCACCCCAAAAAGAAGGAGAACCCGATAGCCTTAGAAGCCATTGATGGAAGACCGTTACAGCCAGCATTTATCTCCTTAGAAACGGTGGGCCTTCATCTTAAAACTGGAGAGGAACATCAGGAGGAGATTCTGCTCAATGCTATTCAAACACCCTCTGTTGCTGTAATCCTTGGGCTTCCATGGTTACAGATCCACAACCCTCATGTTGTTTGGTCTGGTAAGGCACCGATACAGTGGAGCTCCTTCTGCACCACTAACTGCTTAGTGAGACACAGTACTACTTGTGGAGCTTCCATACCCGCAGAGAAAGGGAAGGTACAAATACCAGAGGAGTATGCCGAGTTCAGAGACGTCTTTGATAAGGCCAAGTCTGAGGTCCTGGCACCATATCGACCATTCGACTGTCCTATTAAACTGCTTCCAGGTACTACTCCACCCAGAGGGACTTCTTACCCGTTGTCGATGCCCGAGACCAAGGCCATGAAGGAATACATTGCCGAGAACCTTCAGAAGGGATTCATCCGTAAATCTACCTCCCGGCCGGTGCTGGATTCATTTTTGTGAAAAAAAAAGATGTAACCCTGAGGCCACGCATTGATTATCAGGACCTTAACAAAATTACTATTACAAATCGCTACTCACTTCCTCTTATAGCTGAACTTTTCGACCGTCTGCAAGGCGCTAATATTTTTTCCAAGTTAGACTTGCGAGGTGCTTATAATTTCATTAGGATCCATCAGGGTGACGAATGGAAGACTGCATTCAATACCAGAGATGGACATTATGAATACCTGGTCATGCCATTTGGGCTGTGTAATGCCCCACAGCCGTGTTTCAAGATTTTGTCAATGAAATTTTCAGGGACTTTCTTAACTCTTTTGTAATTATCTACTTGGACGACATTTTGATATTCTCTAAATCTAGACAGGAACATGTGAACAATGTGAAACAGGTGTTTCTTCGTCTACGAGAGAATCAGCTATTCGCCAAACTCGAAAAGTGCCAATTTCATCAATCTTCTACTGTCTTTTTAGGATATATCATCTCTAATACTGGACTTACAATGGATCCTGCTAAAGTCAAAGCGGTCCTGGACTGGCCACAATCCACCACTCTCAAATCCATCCATAAATGGTGTCTCGTCGTTTTTAACATTATTGATTAAAAGTTTTTTATTTTCATTTGAGTGTGACCTTTGCGGCTTACCCTATTTAGGGAATAGGCTATTCAGTGGCCTCCTAATAGATGACATTATTCCTATAATGTCACCTACCTAGAGTGCAATTACAGTGGGCTTTATATAATCATCTGATTATTTGTGTGTTGTTGCTCTGCGTTCTCCCTTGCACCAGGTAGTCTACTCTTATACTTTATGTGTGTTTGTGTGGTGAAGCGACGTGCCCCCTGTGTATCTTAGATTTTCTAACTATCGCAGGTTTATTCAAAAAAAATCTTCTTTGGTGGCTCCACTCACAGCCCTAACTAAAAAAGGAGCTGGTCCTGCCTCTTGGTCTCCCGTCGCCATTCAGTCTTTTGCGCTTCTAAAAAAGGCATTCGTGTCTGACCCGGTTCTGGTGCACCCTGACCCCAAACTTCCGTTCACCCTCGAGGTGGACACATCTGATATCGGAGTTGGTGCTGTTCTTTCTCTAAGAAGGAAACCAGAGTCTACCTTACATCCCTGCGCTTTCTTTTCTAATAAAAATTCTTCAGCTGAATGCAATTACGATATTGGTAATCGTGAACTCTTGGCTATGAAACTAGCACCCGAGGAATGGAGACACCTCCTGGAGGGTACGGAGGATCCCATAACAATTCTTACTGACCACAAAAATTTGCTATACTTCTAGGGAGCCCGTCGCCTTGGAGCTCGTCAAGCAAAATGGTCCCTCTTCTTTTCACGTTTCAACTTTATAATCTCCTATCTTCCTGGAACAAAAAACGTCAAAGCAGACACACTTTCTCGCCAGTTCTTGATGGATGACAAATCCGAGGACCAACAAAAATCTATTCTTCCTTCTAAATGTATTCTTTCGGCCACCACCTTTAACACTCTTAAGAATATTGTACGTCAACAGAGCCACACTCCGGCCGGCCTTACAGTCCCTGAGGACAGTCTTTTCATGTCCCCTCGTTATCGTAAAAAAGTTTTTGAATGGAGCCATTCCTCCAGATCAGCAGGACATCCTGATACCAGGAGGACGCTGGACCTTATCTCGCGAACATTTTGGTGGCCTGAGATGCAAAGAGACATTAAAGATTTCGTAGCCGTGTGCCCGACTTGTGCCAGGACTAAAAACCCTAGGAATCTTCCTTCAGGTCTTCTTCAGCCTTTGCCTGTTCCTGATCAGCCGTGGACACACATATCCATGGATTTCATTGTGGATTTGCCTGTATCCAGGGGCATGAACACAAAGTGGTGGATCGATTCTCAAAATAATCCCATTTTGTACCCGTCAAGGTCCTACCCGACTCTCCTAGATTGGCCGACATATTCGTCAGGGAGATCTTCCGGCTACACGGAGTACCACAGGCCATAGTATCTGATAGAGGTCCACAATTTGTTTCTCGTTTCTGGCGTGCTTTTTGTACTCAATTAGGTACTGCTCTTCATTTTTCCTTGGGATACCACCCTCAAACGAATGGTCAGACGGAGAGGACCAATCAGTCTCTAGAACAATACATACGCTGTTTTGTGTCCGATTCCCAGGATGACTGGTCCGAACTTTTACCTTGGGCAGAATTCACCCACAATAATGCACGTAGCGGATCAACTTTGGAATCCCCTTTCTATGTAAACTACGGATTCCATCCGTCTACTCTTCCACTTTCTTTTCCCTCATCAGGGAATTTCTAAATCTCTGGAAGAGAATCCAGGGAAACATGAGAACAGCCATCAATCGTCAGAAGATCCAGATAGATCACCACCGTAGACCAGCTCCAGAGTTCAAACCAGGCGACAGGGTCTGGCTCTCTTCCAAGAACATAAGGCTGAAAGTTCTTTCTATGAAATTTACTCCTAGATTTCTCGGTCCATTCCCCATCGCTGAGAGGATCAACCAGGTCACTTATCGACTTTCCTTACCCCCTTCTATGAGGATTCCGTCCGCGTTTCATGTATCCTTGCTCAAACCGGTTGTCCAGAATACACATTCAGTTCCTTTCACTCCTACTTCTCCATACCTGGTACAAGGCCAACCTGAGTATGGGATACAGTCCGTCCTGGACTCCAAGATATCCAGAGGTTCGCTACACTATTTGGTGCATTGGAGAGGTCCTGGATTACGAGCTACCGAGTTCATGCACCCAGGCTGGCCCACCTGTTTCATTTAAAATTCCCTAACAAGCCTATGTGGAGTCGCCCAGAGGTCGCTCCTAGAGGGAGGGGGGGGGGTACTGTGAGGATTCGTCAGTCTGGCAGTCGGAACCCACCACGCCAGCCTGTCCCTCCTACCTCTACAGATGTCAGGGATGAGCAGTATCACCGATCTGTCACTCTTCCTGCGGGCTCCGCCTCCGGTATCCATCCCCATTCTGACGCGGTCGCTCTGCGGCAGGGTGGTTCATCCAGCCCCCCGTCTAGATCCACCCCCAGGCTCCACCCTCATTCCAGTGACAGTCATGCACGGTGCGCGAGTGACGCGCGCTTCCTCCAAACCGGTGACGCGCGCGGGACAGGCCTCTACAGTATCTGCCCTCAGGCCTCCTTCCCTCTCGGCTGACGAGCATGCGCGGTGCGCGCCTTCTCTCTCTACTCTGACTCACGTGGGGAGAAGCTCCACCTAATCTTATTAGGACTGCACAATAGGGCGCACCTGCGCGGCCCAGCAGCCTATCCGCTTCTCCCCCTCAGTTCCGCCCTGGATGCCTATTGGTGGTCAGCTCCTTATATGCCTGCTTGCTCTGGTCCTCCCCGCTGAGCATAGTTCTATGTGACGCTGTACCTTGCTGCATCCCTGTCGTTGTTCCTGCTCCCTGACCAAGTCTTGCCTTGTGCTTTGTTGCTAACCTGCCTTGCCTCTCTGCTAGACCTCCCTGTTGCCAGACCCTACTACGTTCTTCGGATTCCGCATCTCCTCTCCAGAACCGGCTTGGACACGACTACGGTGCATTCTCTAACCCTGAACTCGGCTACCCTCTCTACAACCATCCTCCTGTCTCCTATCCTGACCTTGGATACGTACTTTGATGATCCGATACTCTCCTGTCCTGACCCGGCAAGTATATACGACTACCCCACCTTCTGTACTCCTGACACGGCTCGCAAGACTGTTCTACACTCTAGGCGCGCCCTCGCGGTTGTGGGTTGGCGTTTCTGTAATTCCCTACCTCAGCCTCGTGGTCGCTCCTAGTTTGTGGTGAGCTACTCATCACAGTACCTACTGCCCTGGTGAAACCTTATGTAGCTCCACGTTATGGGTGTGTGGAGTGGGATCGCAAAAAGGCCTTACTCTATTTCAACCGACCTTGGGAGGGGGAGATTGAGTTCGAAATGGGGAGATAGACTTCAGTTATGACTAGGATGAATACTTCATTGCTTTCTCCAACCAAGTGTTTAAAGATATCATGGACGAGTATCTGCCCTATGAGGGATTAGAGGGATCACCTAGCCTGTCTAGATGGGAAAGAGAAGAGATGCTTCACCATATTCCTGGGGGTCTAGTAGTTCTAGAGAGAATTTGGATTCTGAAGAGTCAGATGAGAATTGGTATAGCGCAGAAGAAGGCGGTTCAGGGAAATGTTTTAAAGAATAATCCCGGCCTGACACTGCGAGACCCATAATTTCCATGCCTAAAGTATTGCCTGGTTGTGGTTGTCCAGTATGTTACCAGGAATATCACTATGTTCTTGCTTTAGATCCAGTGGATCATGCCATGCGCAGACCACCCATATAGGGTATTTTCGGTGACAGTGCCCAGTAGTACAGAGTATCAGTTAGCCATTAAAACCGGAGCACTAATATATGAAGGTTCTACATGTTGGAGGGACCTATGTTACACAGGACTGTCCTGTGATGTGTTCTTCAATAAAAATGTAATGTATTTTTTTACTGACAATGTATATTCAAATACCTTGACGTAGCTCGCGCCGAAAAAAACATTAGGACTACAGTGTATTAGTGCATAGTGTGTGCACTAGCATGTGCACATGTGCTACAGGGAGATGGCGCTTTGCGCGAGGGCGTAACTTCCCTTACCTGGTCACCGGCGGCTTCCAGCGTTGCTGCGGGGTCACATGATGTTGCATTTCCATGACAATGCGACGTCACATGACGTTGTGACGTCAGATGACGCCGGACACCAGGTAAGGGGGGGGGGGGCAGGCAGGGGGGGCGCAGACTGAAACGTTTTCGCACCCCTGCCTTAAGGTATCAACAGTGAGTATGGTTTAGGGCCTATTGTGAGAGCCGATTACAGACAGGTGTGCACTCTTCAGAATGTTAGAACAATCCTAACTTAGTATTTGTATTTATTCTTACATTGTCTGGGAGCATTGTGTTACTGTAATGCTCTGTTGTATTTATTTGGACTTGCTTTTTTTTTTATTCTTTATACCTGAACCAGGGGACCCACAAAGCCGATCCACAAACTCTGTGTTTTTTCTGAGTATGTTATAATAATAATAATAATAATAATAATAATAATAGTATATCTCTTTTTACATAGCAATGACCCTAGGATTTTAACTGGGTTTCAAATGCTTCAAAGGCAGTGACATTACCACTAAGCCAATCCGACAGCCCACAAACTGTATGTATATTTTTTATTTATACAGTGTCAACCGTGCGCACAGCGCTAGAAACAGGGTAGAGAATACTTGGCAATATAATGCCTAATGGGAATTAGTGCATTAAAACATCAGTTAGTGCATCAGTAAACATTGTTATAAAGGAGGCCCCGCAGAGCTTACAATCTATGCTGGGAAGACGCTAGCAGTGCAGGCTGATAGGATAAGCGCATATTGAATGGATGGGGCAATAGTGTTATGAGCAGTGGTTGCAGTGTTATAGCAGGGGGACATGGAGTAACACTCCCGTGTTTTTCCTCTGTGTTTTTCACAGACGCACAGTACCACTAGTTGTCTGTTACATTTACTGTTCCATGTTTCATTAACATAAATATGCTAAATATGCTTTGTAATAATGTTGTATAAATATTTCTAAAAAATAAAATAAAATACTAATAGTGCAAATAGATTTTTTTGCCCAATGTTTGATCAATTCTGATTTTTTTTTTTTAGAAACATCACCACTACTTATTATTATTATTTTTAAGCCTCTTCATTCACTGGTTAAGAAGCTTTTGAAATGCTTCATTGCCAAGAGGATTTCTCTCTACTTGAAGATGTGGAGAAATGAAGTTTGGACAGTGCAGGGAAGTTATTCCATAGGTGAGATGTAGTGAGTGATAGAGGTTTCGGACGTGGAAGAGTTGTAGAGGAGGCCAATAGTTGTGGTGGGCGAGTGTAGAAACAGGCAAAGTAAAGGAGTGTGACACACAGGAGTCTAAGTGCAAGTGGGGTTCGTTACGCCAACACCATGGATGACAGCGATGAGGACGCCTTGGGACAGGACCAGGAGTAGCTGCAGGGAAGACTGGAGAGGTTTCCTCCAGGTGAGTGGTATGAGCATATTTCTCCTCTGCTCCATCACCAGAGATCAGCTATTCACATCAGCGCACCGGGCAGTGCCTCACAGTATCAGTGGGTGCCAGTAAGGTGACGGGGGATGGACAGAGGTTGCACAGTCTCTGTTCCGCACACTGTGCGGTTAGACGAGCCTCAGAATCAGGATCCCAGCAATCCTCCAGTGTCTCCCACAGGGCCAAACTGAGCTGAAACATAGGAGGACAGGAATAAGATCATGAAGCTTCCCAACAAGGCTAAGGAATGTTTTTATTATATGCTTGGCCATGCACTTTACTTTCTCTGTACATGGCCACTAAACACAACTGTCATTACTGCAAAGTACTACGACCAACGCTAAAACTCAATTTTTTTCCAGACGGGGCACACCCGCGGTAAAGGCATCCAACACGCAAAACGTAAATTATTGCCGGGGATTTAGACTCAAGTTTTCGCGGCCGCGGGTGGTCTAAGTCTTGCTACATCTGAACATCACATTCCCATATTACAGGGTGGCCTCCTATGTAGGTTGTGAAAATCTGAACTGTTAAGTGTACATGTATCATACGCTATTTTTCAGGTCATTGGTCTCAGAACTGTAAAAGTCTATAATCTTTTTCTTTTGCTCGAAAAGGGGACATACAGTGTGAAATGAAGCACCAACTTTAGTGCAAATCTATTCAGTAGTGGGGATAAAAAGAAACCCACAGGTCGCAATAAAGGCCCATTTCAGAACTTTGGGTGACTAAAGTTGCATTTGTGTGAAAATTGGAGATAAACATAAGTGTTAATCTACTCCTAACTATGACTGCACGGACATAATAGAACGTAAATTAAGATATCATATGTACAATGAGATAGAGACATCGGAGCACCATCATTTATTTTTTGAGTAAACACACGCCTGCTCTTAAGGGGGCATTGTAATACTTTACAGTTAAACAAATTAAAATGATAAGCAATTGTTTTGTTAGGCAGCAAAAGCCAGAAATTAGAGGTAAGTCTTACACCGAGCCCTGAAACAGTGGTACGGTAGGTATACGCCTGAGCTCTGGCTGTAGCGGGTTCCAGACCTCTGAAGCTGCACACGAGAAGGCCGCTCACCCAGCGTAGTGTGCCCTAACCAAGGCACGGAGAGGCGGATTCCCCCCGAGGACCTGAGATCATAGCCAGTATCCGTCCGCGGCTTCACACGAGGCTGCAGATAGGCAGGCCCTCGACCTGGCACAGTTTTAAAGGCCATTATGGCCAACTTGAACCGAACCGGGAACATCCCTGGAATCCAGTGCAGATCGTGTAAGATGGGAGCACACAGCATACTGGATGACTAAGGCTGAGGCCATGATGTGGGAGACCGTGCGGAGGCGTCCGCACGGGGCGCGATCAGATTGCCTTAAGGCAGTGATTGCGCCCATAAACCATGCGGGCGCACTCGGGCAGGTAACTGATTTCTTGGCGTGACGCGCAAGTCACGTGAGCGGTTCGCCCAATGAGGACGAACCACCTCCGTGACACCCCTAGGTTCGCACCCCACGGCCGGCCACCATGGACAGGGAAAGCACCCGCTTTACGCGGGTGACTTCAGACTCTTCGCACGCCTCCGCGCGGGCGAAGGCACCATGGTCCGGGCCTCATTCTAATTATCATGCAGCCAATCTCAGTGTTACCATAAACAAAATAACAGAGAGACACAGAGAGAGACAGAGAGACAGAGAGACAAAGAGAGAGAGAATGAATAATAACGGGAAAGAATCAAAGTTACGCTAGTATATGACATCAGTCATGTATACAGAGCTATGGGAGGTAATGGAAGTGCAGCAGGTAAAGTACCTGGACGTTCCCACCCCAGGTCTTGGGGAGCTGTGGCCGACGCTTGTTCTCCACCACCAGTGATCGCAGCTCGTCCAGCGTGGGGTTCGGACCCAGCTCCTCCAAAAACACAACCCGGAAATCAGGGGCCTGGTGACCTGAGGGACACAGGGAGGCACTGCTGCTCAATGGCCTGCACACGCAGTGGTTAGACAAACCGCAAAAGCACTGTCACACAGTACAACTGCAATCGTACCAAACTCACGCTCTTCAACAGCAATCCTAAACACACATCACTGGGGAGGCAGGGGGACCTGGGGGATGGAGGGGAAGAGATGGGGGGAGGGAGATGTGGCAAGTGCCTAGGGACAGCAGTTCTTCAAATCCGCTGCTACATGTGACGGTCGATAGGCATGAAGAGCAGCCAGTAACAAAGGCTGTGGACGTAGGCTGAGTCCCCAGTCTTCACCGTGGCACGCGTGCCCGGAGGGGGGGGGCGGCGCGTGCACAGCGCTACACCGCGATCTGCGGTCTGGGGGGAGAGGGAAGATTTGCGACGGGAGGGGGCGTGGCTGTGGGTTTGCAGGGGCGTGGCCATGACGTCCCGTGGCTGGTTCGCCCTTATTAGCTGAACCGTCGGCGGGGGCGTGGCCACGCCCCCGTCGCAGATGTCGAGGTCAAATTCTCCTGCCTCCCTGAAAACCTGTTGCGCACCGCTGGGGAAAGGTGCGCGACAAGGTAGGGACTGGGACCGGCCGGACTGGGGGGGCGGGGCTTGATAGCACAGCGCACGCCGAGCCGTGCGCTGTGGCGGTGACTGGGACCGCAGCCTAAGAGGGAGAGGAGCCTTTAAAAGGGGGCGGGCATAACACGTGAGTCAGATCTGCACGAGCCTGAATGTGTTCAAGCTCGGAGAGCTGCCCGAGTGACAGCAGTACTCTATGCAGAGAGAACCAGGGGATCCACATCGGGGAGCTGCAGGGCACATCGAGCACTGTCGGAGGAGACCCTCAACGATGGCAATTAAAGTGCTACTGAAGCACCTTTGCGAAGTACAGACCTGCAACACTTTAGTGCACTAAGAGCTCCCGCAGTGTGCTGGCACCATCACAAGGGCCAATATACCCATACCCAGGATTGAGTGGCTCAACCTCACCTGACACTGATACACACCCGCGCAGAGTTACTGTTAAGTGGTACTATAGGAGTATGCTGAGGATCACGGGGCTCTTGAGAGTGGATAGTGATAATATAAAAGCAGTTTTACCACGCCCACACCATGTACTTATTTCCCACTGTCTGACCATAGGCCACATGTGGCATATTAAAGTATATATACACAGGACTCAGGCCCCCACCTCAGCACAGGCTATCAGTCGGGGGGGGGGGGGGAGGTGTCTATAAGAAAGAGGGGTTACACAGGCATAATGCAATGACACACTAATAAAACTATATGCACACAGCTATCACAGGCATAATACAATCACACACACACAGTACGATCACAGGCACTGTCACACCCTGCAATCGCACACAGCACTACAGGCTCATTAATGCCTCTCACCTGCATACAAGTCATTGCAGCGACTGAATATCTCCCAGAGGAGGAGCCCAAGAGAATACACATCAGCCTGGGTCAGGGCCGTCTCCCAGGACATGAGATTCAGGGAGCCGTCCAGCATCTCCGGAGACATGTACCGCAGTGTGCCCGTCTGTGAGACACGCATGTTACACACCCCAGTATCACCAAGCAATGAACCCATCTGTAATACCCGCATGTTACTCACCTCACTCCAACACATTCATTATCATCACCAGGAAACGTCCCGCCGTGTGTCTGTGTGTGAGAGACCCCTATCACACAAACCTACCATGCTTATCGCAGCCGAATCTTGTGCCTTCCTATTCTTCACCTGGTACCCCGGCAGCACCACGGACAGCCCAAAGTCCGAGATAACGCAAGAAGAATCCGCTGTCACCAGGACGTTGTCACTGCTCAGATCCCGATGAGCAATCGCTGGTTTGTACGCATCTGTCAAAACACAACGAAGGAGACAAAGTCATCATGCT
The DNA here is from genome assembly GCF_040206685.1 of Ascaphus truei. NCBI lineage: Eukaryota > Metazoa > Chordata > Amphibia > Anura > Ascaphidae > Ascaphus > Ascaphus truei. The sequence goes on from NC_134485.1 coordinate 347,167,286, forward strand.
GTAATATAAGGCAATACTAAATATTACATGTCTAACCAGCTAGAAGTTCATCTACTTACAGTAGTGAGGCCTAAAAGCAATACCGGGGTTTTCCCAACCAAAGAACATGAACACGTGCAGGGATGAGACGAAGCCTGTGAAGATGCTTCCCTGTGCTGGGGAAGATTTGTACTCCAGTCATTTGGGTACAGCTGAGCTCTCCTTCAGCACTGAGAAGCAGATTCACACCGTAGTAAATAGGGGTTTGGCTGTAAAGAAGATAGAAAGGGAAGAGGAATAAAGAGGAGTGTCAGGAGCAGGTGAAGGAGAGAAAAAGTAAGTAAGAGTGAGAGCGGCATGGTGTGAAAAAGGGCAATTTCTCCAGCAGCAAACAGAAGAAAGTTGCTGATCTCTTAAAGCAGCAGTTCAAGCTATATCCTACATGTGTGGGTTTTTAATAAATCAGTTCTGTACTATGAGAATTTTTTTTAATGTTGCTAATGTAGGAAGCATTTCCAAACTGGCAGCCCCTTCCCCTTCTGATAGGCTCTGGCTGTTGAGCCCCGCCCTCTCTCTAGCAGTGAACCAATTGTATCTAGTAACTGCCCAGTCAATCATATTCCAGGACTACATTGCCCACAATGCTATGCAAGAACTGAATTAAATAACCCAGAGCAAGCGATCGATTACAGGAGAACGGATCGATCTGCAGGTTAGCTAATCACTTGTCAGTGTGCAGGTTGTATTGATGCAAATATTGAATGGGGAAAAAATATATATATATATATTTTACATCGGCAGCTTGAACTGCAGCTTTAATCGCAATCTATCGGAGACTCTCACAGCCGCCACCAGTCTAAATTCTTTCAAAACTAAAGCTTTCTCACATTTTAATCTGGTCTGTAACTGTTACATATGCCTATAACATATATTATCTCTTACTGTGCATGCAAAGTCTTATATATAATGTATAACCCTGTTTATTTAATGTAACTATGTATTTGTAGCCATCTATCTGTAATCATAACTCTATGCCCAGGACATACTTAAAAACGGGAGGTACCTCTCAGTGTATTACTTCCTGGTAAAACATTGGATAAATAAATAAGTTTAGCACTACCTCAGAACATTATTTGGTGTGGGTTCTCTGGGGCGCAGGATGTTCCAGAGCATATATGTGGAAACAAGAAGAATATATAGTGTAAAACGTTCAGGTGAAGCACAATATGCTGGTGCTATTATAGAGTTTACACTCTGCCTGTCTTGAGTTTTATGCATAGAAACAACAAAAGGGGAATGATTAAAAAAAGAATAGAAGTGGGTTACACAGACTGGGAATCTCTTGTGTGGAATTCCTCAGTGTTGGCAATAATCACACTAGAAGTCTATGGAGGAGGGAGGGGGGAATACAATCCTGCCCTGTGTTCTCTAGCGCTCAGCGCCTCTCGATCCCACACAGGAGATTCCCAGTCTGTGTAACCAACTTTTATTCTTTCTTTTTTTAAATCATTCCCTTTTTGTTGTTTGTATAATTAAATGACCCCTTTTTAAAACCCGATTCACCCAGACCCAGCCTTCTTCATTGCTCCAAGTGAGGGCACTCCAATCAGGGAGAAACTCCCACCGAAGAGCGATCCATAGAGGAATACCATCCATCACACGCTTTGATTAAAAGACTCTCAATGCGAGTATCCATCCTTATTCACATCCATCTTATATTGAAGAACAAACAGGCTGCACAGTGCGTCTTTTTCTTTTGTTTATTCCCATCTAAGATGCAGATCCTAATGAAATAGAGGCCCTGTCTGAGATTACACACCCTTCCAGAGTAACAGCGGTTTATGCATAAAGCTCAAGGCAGGCCGAGTGTGAGTGTAAACTCTATAAGAGTAGCAGCATATTGTGCTTTACCTGAACGTATCACGCTATAGGTTCTTTTCTTTTGGGTTCCACATATGCTCTGGAACACCCTGCACCCCAGGGAACTGACACCAAACAATGTTCTGAATTGGGTTTCTGAGAAAACCCAGGTTCTTTAGGCTGCAGGACATTTTTTGTTTCTATCAAGATCAACATTCTATTCATTGTATTGTATTTTACACTTGATTATTGTTTATCACTATTTGTGTTTTACACACAGAGTATTGGGAAGTATTAGCGCTTATTGTATGCAATTTTTTCCCCACTACCTCAGACCTGGTGTATTTAATCCAGTGCAAATGCAAAGAAAGTGAACATTTGCTGTGCTTATTTAAAACATAGGGCCATATTTACTAAGGGGGTCATTCTAAACCCACTGTTCAGGACATTTTTGGCTGAAAATCAGTTTCAAGTCAATTGGGCTTTTCAGCTGAAAACAGCTGTTTCGGTGGATATAGCATATGCACCTAACTGGTGCTATTCAACAAGACACCCCCAGCCGCACTCACTTGAATCTGTCTTGTAGAATAGCACCCCTAATTAAATATGGCCCCAATCATTGACATGCCACATCATAATGTGTGAATTCAATCCTCTTCTGGGTCTTCCTAGAACCTCTCCCCAAGTCTCCCCCTCACGTGTACAAAGCTCCTTTTTACACTGATGATAAGAGATACAACAATACATTTGTTCTGCTAGCAACAACTTAAACAGGTGTGTGCAATGCTTGATCCTATCCCTGCCAGAGGGTCCTGGTAATGCATTGTGCTGTGTGGCAGCCCCGGGTCAATTCATGCGGCCAAAGGTAGTGGTAAGAGTGGCTAAAAAAACAATGTGGTACTGTACTAGAATTAAAAACCTCTTGAGAACTAGTTTGTTTAGTATTATTATTATTATTATTATTGTGTAGGATTGTACAATGTTTACATTCCAAAAACACCAGGAAACTCCTAATAATCAGACCAGTCCAAAACAAAGATAGGAATTATATTAACGATCCCGGACTAAATGTGAATCTCACTTCGACACCTTGATACCCTGTGCTTTGGTCTGCGGTCTCTTCGGCCGCTCCTGTATGCAGGTTCCTATTGTTTCCTTGCTTTATAATACAATATAGTAACTGTGACTTCATTGCTAAGTATATTCCAAAGTACATTCGGCTGACAACTTCCATTTGTATGGTTTACCTTTCCCCCCCTACCCCCCCCCCCCCCATTATCAAACCCCTCTTTTTATCTGTACCGCACCTGCAGTAACATCTTATTAATAAACTTGAAAAACAATCAGGTACACCTGTAAGTTGGACGTAAAAGTAGTGCTACTTTTGGTTGGGAAACAGCCATGCACATACGCCATACCTCCTGCTACCATCACGCTCTGACCACAGTGTGAGTGAGAGTGCAGCAAAGACGTGCCTGAGCAAGGAAAAGAGAGTGCAAAATATAGAAAGTGTGAGAGGGTTGTTACCGAGAGAGTGAGGGATAGAGATATAAAGAGAAGGAAGAACCCTGGTCACCATCCTCTAACCTTCCCTCCACAAGTCCGCATGTAGGAACGCCAGCCCTCTGGCTAGGGAAGTGGCCATTCGGCAAGCTGTAGCCCAGTCACTGGCACGACCAGACAAGTAGGTCCTCATAGAGCCCTACGGTGCGGAGTGAGAGAAGAAAAAACTGAGCCGTCAGAAGGATAATGATGGAAACATGTTACGACACACACACACACACACACACACACACACACACACACACACACACACACACACACACACACACACACACACACACACACACACTGGGCATTTGTAGAATGATTATTCCCTTAAGATTCTGATGTCAAACCTCAGATCAATGAAGTAGTAGCTATCCTTCAAATACGACAAATAGAGCAATACCCTGCAGGTAGATTAGGGAATCAAAAGAGGTGTATTGGAGGTGACAGTTAGGTGAGTCTAAGGGACTTATTCAATAGTAGCCAGAGTGGCTGATTACACCACAATCGTCCAAAAACTCCCACTTACGACAACGAGAGTAATGAATGAATGAGTGCCCAAGGACAGTGCAACGTAACAAGTATTACAGAAAAATATCAGTGTCATCGCAAGTTACTCTGTGACCGTATGGACAACATGGGAACTGGTCGATGCTTATAAATTAGAGAGTAGAAGTAATGTTGGAGAAGGAAATAGCCCAAACGCCCTCTGGTGTACTTGATATGACTCCCTAAAGGAAAGATGTGAAGACACAGATGTACCGATCTAGTCAGACTAACTGTGCGTGCTGCCGGGAGAAGCAGTGGCCCGGCAGTGGGCAATGTGCCTGTGGGGAGTCCCATTTGACAGAACGGACCCTGCGCAGGCAGCCGCGGCTGGAGCTGCCGCGCTTTACTTTTCTTCACACCACTCCGGGGGCAGCGAGCCTGGCATCTGCAGCTGCTCACCTCAGAGTAATACTGCAGGACCAACAACAGGTGATGCTCCAGGATCCCAGTAGAGCCGCTGCCTGCCGCCAGCAGGCGCACAATGTTCTCATGCTGGAGGGGCTTCAGGAGGCTGAGGATCCTCCACTCTTGCCTGTAGCTCTCCTTCAGCAGTGGTGGGAAGCACTTTATCATCACGCCCTCCCCATGCAGAGCACCAAGCCACAAATGGGCTGCCAAACCCTCCTCTCTGAGCACCTGTGGACACAAAGATGAGGATATGGACATCTGAATCCAAGTTGTCCACACATACACATACTGTATATCCCTCACTTACACCCCAAGTTCCCTGCACATATCCATGCATACAACTTACAAGTGTACACACAGACTCCTGCAAACACATACATAGCACTACATACCCTCTCATATCACACATTTACATAGCTCTGTGTATCTCGACACATGCACACACACAGCATCACATACAATCACACACGTAATATTACATACACTCATAGCTACACATGCATGCACACAGCATTACATATACACATATCTATGCACATGTGCAATGGGTACCTGGAATAAGCTGAGACCCTCCACTGGCAGTCTGGGGGGATCACTGTCCTCTCTTGTGAACATTTCCTGAAGTTCCTGCATTTCTTCCCTTCTGATGAACAACCCTCCAAGTTTTTGCCTCCTCAGCACTGAGCCAGCGAAAGCAGGGAATGAAGAGAGGGGGCAAGAGAGAGCGCGAGGGGAGGCAAGAGAGAGCACGAGTTGAGGCAAGAGAGCGCGGAGGGGAGGCAAGAGAGTGCAGTGGGGAGGCAAGAGAGAGCGCAGAGGGGAGGAAAGAGCGCAGAGGGGAGGCAAGAGAAAGCGCAGAGGGGAGGCAAGAGAGAGTGCAGTGGGGAGGCAAGAGAGCGCGCAGAGGGGAGGAAAGAGCGCAGAGGGGAGGAAAGAGAGCGCAGAGGGGAGGCAAGAGAGAGCGCAGAGGGGAGGAAAGAGCGCAGAGGGGAGGCAAGAGAAAGCGCAGAAGGGAGGCAAGAGAGAGTGCAGTGGGGAGGCAAGAGAGCGTGCAGAGGGGAGGAAAGAGCGCAGAGGGGAGGCAAGAGACAGCGCAGAGGGGAGGCAAGAGAGAACGCAGAGGGGAGGAAAGAGCGCAGAGGGGAGGCAAGAGAGAGCGCAGAGGGGAGGCAAGAGAGAGCGCAGAGAGGAGGCAAGAGAGAGCGCAGAGGGGAGGCAAGAGAGAGCGCAGAGGCAAGAGAGAGAGCAGAGGGGAGGCAAGAGAGAGCGCAGAGGGGAGGCAAGAGAGAGCGCAGAGGGGAGGCAAGAGAGAGCGCAGAGGGGAGGCAAGAGAGCGCAGAGGGGAGGAAAGAGAGCGCAGAGGGGAGGAAAGAGCAGAGAGGGGAGGAAAGAGAGCGCAGAGGGGAGGCAAGAGAGTGCAGAGGGGAGGCAAGAGAGAGCGCAGAGGGGAGGCAAGAGAGAGCGCAGTGGGGAGGCAAGAGAGCGCGCAGTGGGGAGGCAAGAGAGCGCGCAGTGGGGAGGCAAGAGAGAGTGCAGAGGGGAGGAAAGAGCACAGAGGGAAGGCAAGGGAGAGCACAGAGGGAAGGCAAGGGAGAGCGCAGAGGGGAGGCAAGGGAGAGCGCAGAGGGGAGGCAAGAGAGCGCAGAGGGGAGGCAAGGGAGAGCGCAGAGGGGAGGCAAGGGAGAGCGCAGTGGGGAGGCAAGAGAGAGCGCAGAGGGGAGGCAAGAGAGCGCAGAGGGGAGGCAAGAGAGAGCAGAGGGGAGGCAAGAGAGAGCGCAGAGGGGAGGCAAGAGAGAGCGCAGAGGGGAGGCAAGAGAGAGCGCAGAGGGGAGGCAAGAGAGCGCAGGGGGGAGGCAAGAGAGAGCGCAGAGGGGAGGCAAGAGAGCGCAGAGGGGAGGCAAGAGAGCGCAGAGGGGAGGCAAGAGAGAGCGCAGTGGGGATGCAAGAGAGAGAGCAGTGGGGAGGCAAGAGAGAGCGCAGTGCGGAGGCAAGAGAGAGCGCAGAGGGGAGGAAAGAGAGCGCAGAGGGGAGGCAAGAGAGAGCGCAGAGGGGAGGCAAGAGAGAGCGCAGAGGGGAGGCAAGAGAGAGCGCAGAGGGGAGGCAAGAGAGAGCGCAGAGGGGAGGCAAGAGAGAGCGCAGTGGGGAGGCAAGAGAGTGCAGAGGGGAGGAAAGAGCACAGAGGGGAGGCAAGGGAGAGTGCAGAGGGGAGGCAAGGGAGAGCGCAGAGGGGAGGCAAGGGAGAGCGCAGAGGGGAGGCAAGAGAGATCATAGAGGGGAGGCAAGAGAGAGCGCAGAGGGGAGGCAAGAGAGAGCATAGAGGGGAGGCAAGAGAGAGCATAGAGGGGAGGCAAGAGAGAGCGCAGCGGGGAAGCAAGATAGGGATATATGAAGAAAGGATTACTAGGCTCAGAAGGGATATCTGTCTCCCACCATCCAGATCCCCCATATTAATGTCACCGTACCTATGATGATCACGGAGACACACAGTATTAGAACGAGGGTAACCGTGGCCACATAAATAGCGAAGTGTTCACCTGGAAAAGAAAACTAGTGACATCACAGCCACAGGGGGCGCACATTACCACATTATACATTACTGTCACTTAGATTGTAAGCTGTTTTTGGCCAGAGTCTCTCTTTGTCTTATGTGATCAGTTACTTGATACTCAACCCTATTGTTTGTACTTTATTTTGCCTGCATTTAAATGTTGTAATGCATTGTGTACACTGTCACATGTAGCATATATCTATATACAATATAGATCATGGGCTGGGGTTAATGGGGGTAGTTCATTCAACTTTGATAAGGCCATTATTGCAAGGAAACTGCCATTGAAGTCAATGGAAGTTTCCTTGGGATAGTTCCATACGCCTATAACATATATTATCTTTAACTGTGCATGCAATGTCTATATATATATATAATGTATAAACCTATTCATTTAATGTAACCATGTATTGTTATCATAACTCTGTGCCCAGGACATACTTGAAAACGAGAGATAACGCTCAATGTATTACTTCCTGGTAAAACCACTTTATAAATAATTAGTTCCCAGATTGGCACTATCGCAGTTTAAAGGACAACCGCCAATGTCTCATTCCTAATGTACTTCACTAACACCAAGCTCTGATTTATGATGTCACACCTTTCACTCACTGACACTATACCCTGATCCATAGTGTCGCAACCTTCACTTACTGACTCCGACCATTGATCTATGATGTCACACCCTTCACTCACCGACACCAAGCTTTGAGCTCTGTGATCAAGAAGGACCGAGCACTCCACGGATTTGGCAAAATTGCAAAATTTATTGCGCCATACACAACGACCGTTTCGACCTTTTTCAAGTGAAAAAGACCTACTAAGGTCGAAACGGTCGTTGTGTATGGCGCAATAAATTTAGGAATTTTGCCAAATCCGTGGAGCGCTGGATCCTTCTTTTTGACAGCCCAAGTGGATGTTTGATAGGTATCCTTGAACCAGCCGCACCGGTAATACTTTTTGGTTTAAAACATCTAAAAGTGTGCAGCATATTACTGTTTATTTGAGCTCTGTGATGTCACACTTCTCACTAAAGGCTCACCTCTCCGAACTCTCTAATGTGTCACACACTCACTCACACCAAAGCTTCCGGGCAGTGCTTATTCTCTTACTGCAGCTGCTTGTATCCAATGGCTGCTCCCTCGCAGCTCCCATCCAATCACAGGAGAGGTTCCAGCGAGCACATCTCTCCTGTTCAGCTTGTGCGGCTGATAAGAAACCCTGGTCAGGGCAACATGCTTCCTCCCCCAACGCCACCTGTGTTTCCCCAGTGATAAGAGACCCCCCCCTGCCTCTCCTTGACCCTGTGTAATCATACCCAGAACATGGGAAAAAACAAGTTCATTCTGAATGAGTAACACACAGATAAATAGATTCTTTATCTATCCATCTATCTACTACAGATAGATGATACATAGACAGATAGATAGGGAGCATCTAGCCTGTCCATTTCCATATATATGCCCTAATCTCCATCTCTATATTTACCCTTTCTAGCATTAAGGTAACAGGATCAGACACAACATTCCTTGGGTTGTTTCCCGAAAGTTTCCTGACTTCAGCAAGGCCAGGAGGGAAACGGAGAGTTCCCCCTTCTCACACTCCCTCAGTACACACTAAACACGCAGCCCTGCCAAGCTCTCTCTTTCTGCAGCAGCTGTGCCAGTCTCCTCTCCCACATACACAGGGCCTTACTCACGAGAGATGGGCTGGTGGGGCAGACTGATGTTTGCATTACACATGTCTGAGGAACATAGGCAATGATACGAAGATCGGCTGCCCATAGGGACACACAGCTCGGACCTGCACACAGCATTTCTTGGAAAGCAACCTAAAAGAAAAAGACACACACACAGGGGAGTATGGCAAGGTGTCTGTGCAGGGGGAGCATTGAGAGAGAAATGTGGCTGAGCAAGGGGTGCAAGCAGATTATACAGATGCAGTTACTTGTATCTATCAGCTGCCGCAGGACATGTACTGGTGAACAGTGTGCCAAGAGTTGACCGTCCGTGGCACAGTGCTTGGCAGGAGGGAACGGGCCCATCAGAAATGAACATAGCAGGGGGTCCCTGTTTCTGAATGGGACTCCCGCTATGTGAGTCAGACCGGGCTGCATTACTCTGTAAGAGACGCGCATTGTGAGGAGACAGAATCAGTCACTCTCCCTGCACACCTCTAACAGGCCATCGCGTGGCTTTGATTTTATTTTAATACCAGTATTAAAGCAGGGGGTCTCCGGAGCTGAACCGCATTAATTTCAGCCCTGGGGACCCCCTGCTTCCCGTCTTCCCGGATCATGTGTTGTGGGACATTTAAACAATGCAGAGAGATACCGGCACCCCACACAGGAGCATGTAATTCGGGAAGCAGGGACCCCCGAGGCTGAAATGAATGCGGTTTAGCTCTGGAGACCTCTGCTTCAATACCGTGTTATTACAATAAAATAAAAGCAGCTTCATTACCTTAGCAGCTAGCTAGCTGCTATGGTAATGAAGGGGTTAAACCAGAGTACCTTGTTTATTAGGGCTGGAGGGGGTGGGTGAAGGGGTAGTTGCTCCAGGGTGGCTGGTTAGGCCTACCGGGAAGGTTGTGGGAAGGGTTAACCCTTTCATTACCTTAGTGGTAATAACTGCTAAAGGTAATGAAGGGGTTAACACCTCTCACTACCCACCCCAAAGGCCTAACCACCCACGCTGGGCCAACTATCCCCTTCACCCACCCCCTCTACACCCAATAAACATTAAAGTACAAACACCAACACTAGACAATATGCCCATTGATATCCAGTGTGGTTACCTATGCCCTCAATGGGAGCAAAGATAACCCCAATGACAATGAATAGGCACCCTACTGCCCACACCATCTACCCCCAACAACCACCCACCCAGATTTGGATAATAGCACATTTGCCCATTAAAAATAAAACATTACCCAGCCAGCATATAGTATATAAAGGTTGTACTTACCCCTGCCAGGATGAAGGCCGTCCTTGTGCTCCTCGTCTTCGGTGGGTACCATAAAATAAATAAAATTAACCACTGACCTGTAACCCCTTAATCACCTTAGCGGTTATTAACTGCTATGGTAATTAAGGGGTTAACCCCTCTTCCTGCTACTCACCCGGGAGGCCTAACCACCCCCCACCCCCTCGGGGAAACTTCTCCCACCTCCCACCCATTGATTGGCAAAGTGGTAAACCATGCACACAATATGGGCATGGTATGCCATTGTGGCAATGAATGGGCAAGCTAAAACATTTGCCAAAAAACGCATTGATAATCAATGTGTTTATCTATACTCTCAAAGGGGCATAGACAGTTGTGTAGCTAGACATTCGCGGGCCCCGGGCAAAAAGACAAAAAAAATTCAGGGCCCCATTAATATTAATACTGACTGCAATTTTTGCTCCCTCCCCCCATCCTTTCCCTGATCATATATCTTATCATCCCTTCTCATCTCTCCCCATCCATCCTCGTCATCATCTCTGCCCCTCATCATCATCTCCCACCTGCTCATTATCAGCTCTCTCCCCCTTGTCGTCATCATCATCATCAGATCTCCCCCTCATCAGATCTCCCCCTCCTTAGGGTGACCAGATTTTCAAATGTAAAAAAAGGGACATGTGTGCCTCCCCCCCTTTTTTTTCTTTCCTCCCTCCCCCCCATCCTCTCTCTCCTCCCTCCCCCCATCCTCTTTCTCCTCCCTCCCCCCATCCTTTCTCTCCTCCCTCCCCCCCATCCTCTCTCTCCTTCCTCCCCCCATTCTCTCTCCTCCATCTCCCCATCCTCTCTCTCTCCTCCATCCCCCCCCATCCTCTCTCTCCTCCATCCCCCCCATCCTCTCTCTGCTCCATCCCCCATCTTCTCTCTCCTCCCTCCCCCATCTTCTCTCTCCTCCCTCCCCCATCTTCTCTCTCCTCCCTCCCCCATCCTCTCTCTCCTCCATCCCCCCATCCTCTCTCTCCTTCATCCCCCATCCTCTCTCTCCTTCATCCCCCCATCCTCTCTCCTCCCTCCCCTTCACTATATACACACAAACACTACACCATATACACACACACCAAACATGCAACATTAGTGTAACACACACACACACATACTATATACAAAACATATTTATATTCAACATATAAAAAAAACACTAAATATACAACATATATGTAATATGGTCTGTATCTTTAGGCCTGTCTCTCCTCCCTGTCATGTAACTCCTAGTTGTCTAGGCTGTGACAGGTTAATCTGTGGGCTTATGACCCCCCTCATGCCGTCTTTTGAGTGACTGAAGTGTGGTGGTGACTCATGGCCTGTGTAAGTCTATTATGGATAGGTATAGATCATGAGCCCACCCCTTCTGGTTCCTCCTAGGAGGGAGTGCCAAATTTAGTCAGTCCTGCTCCTGAGGAGTAAGCGAGCAGTAGAGCTGTGAGTTTCTTCCATCGCGGGATGAGCATGCGCAGCCCCAGTCCCTGGGGCTGGGGGACCATCTGATTCAACCCAAAGATGCCCTGTAAGATCAGGGGCAAGCACCATCTAGAGGCCTGGAACCTCTGAGACTCTGCATCGCTGTATGGAACCATCTACAGTGAATGCCTGCCAATAAAGACCCTTGTTCATTATACTCCTGTCTAAGTGTCAGTCCTTGGGTAGGAGGGATGTGTGCAATAGTTGGGGCTGATCTATGGACACCCTGGAGCCCACTACGGCTGGAGGCGATAACCACCAAGAGAAGAATTACAGAGAAAGAACCTAAGCTTGTCCTGATCTCCATACCAATGCAGATCCAACTCAGCTCTCCTAACCCTAACAGGTATCCACACAACAGGTAGCAGAAGCTGTGCATCTCCCACTGGGGGGGGCGGCAGAAACAGTGCTACATATATCACATACTGCATGAAACACACATAAGCATTACAAATACAAACACACAAACACAAACAAACACTTACCAACACACACTCACCAACACAATCACACACACACACACACACTTACCAACACAGACACACAGACTCATGCACACACACACACGGAACCGGGAGATGTAGAGAGGAGCAGCTATGTAGAGCTCTGCAGTGGAAGTTGTTAAGCAGCCAGACAGCCCTACTCTCCTCCTCCCTCCTGGCTACAGCTGTTCTGTGATCTGCTCCGCGCTCCACAGCCGGCCTCCTCCGCTCTCCTACCCGCCCAAGCCTGTATCTATCTGAAGAGTGACATATGGGCTGCCGACAGGGGGGGAGGGAAGAGGGGGCCCCCGGGCTTTGCCCGGGCTATAGCTACGCCCCTGGGCATAGATAAACACATTGGGCATCCTAAAACCAAAAATACACAACTAAATAAAAACCAATCAATGCGTTTCTTCCTTTGTTAGGATAAACATTCCTTCTCTTCATCCAACAGCGGCACCAACTCTTGCCCCACGACGCAATGATCCTCAGCAAGATGATGCAAAGACATCCATGATCCTCAGTTGCTTGAAGAGGAGTCTCCGGTGAGTAGTTTTTATTTCATCTCCAACAGGTCTTGGTGCTTCTTGGTGTTAACTGAGACGTAGCAGGCCTTATATATACTACCTGATTGGCTGGCTTTCCTCCCTTTAAGATGACGTCACATCATTAAAAAAAGGAAGCAATCACATGGTACATCCACCAATCGGATTGGTGATGTACCATTTGTCAGCCAAATGTGATGTCACAGGCCTTATATAATGCCTGCTATGTCTCATTTGACACCAAGAAGCCGTCGGATCAACATCTGGACCTGTTGGAGAAGAAAGAAGAACTACTCACTGGAGACTCCTCTTCAAGCAACTGAGGATCATGGATGTCTACGCGTCATGCTGCTGAGGATCATTGTGTTGTGGGGCAAGAGTTGGTGCTGCTGTTGGATGAGGAAGATGAATGTTCACCCCAGCAAAGGTAAGAAACACATTGGATTTGATTTAATTGTGTATTTTTTTTTAGGATGCCCATTGACTGCCAATGTGTTTATCTATGCCACTTTGAGAGTACAGATAGTCAATGTGTTTATCAATGCATTTTTTAAAATGTTTTAACTTGCCCATTCATTGCCATAGTGGTAATCCATGCCCATATTGTACAATCTTTTTTATCTGCGCCCCCCAGTCTGCTCTCCCCCCCTACTCGCGCCCCCCCCCCCCCTTTCCTTGTCTCCGGCGTTTCTGACCTCATGACGTCATGCGACCCTGCAGCATAATTTGACATTACCATGGCCACACGTCACCAGAAGCCACCGGAGACAAGGCAAGGGAACTTACAGAGGCCTTGCATGACATTTAATTTAAATGCTTTGGGGCAGAGTGTGAGGCCTCTGTAACCTCAGCGTCCCCCCCCCCCCCCCAGAAAATGTTGTGCCCCTTGGCGCACCCTTAGTTTGTCACAGTGATATAATCAATGGGTTTATTGGCAAATGTTTTTTTTTTTATTTAAATGTAATGTTATTTTTTTTAGTGGTTGTTTTTAATGTTTAGCTTGCCCATTCCTTGCCATAGTGGCAATCCATCCCCATATTGTGGGCATGGTTTACCACTGTGACAATCAATGGGTACAGGGGGTGTAGCTAGTTGCTTCGGGGAGGGTGGTTAGGCCTCCTGGGTAGGAGGGGGGGTTAACCCCTTAATTACCATAGCGGTTAATAACCACTAAGGTGATTAAGGGGTTACAGGCCAGTACTTCGTTATTTTATTTTACTGTCGGTGCCCACTGAAGACGAGGAGCACGAGGACGGCCTTCATCCTGGCAGGGGTAAGTACAACTTTTGTATACCATATGCTGGCTGGGTAATGTTTTATTTTTAATGCGCAAATGCGCTATTATGCAGATGTGGATAATAGGGATTTTGCCCATTACTGTACTGTATGTGTTGGGGGAGGGAGGGGACGGGGGAGGGGGGAGGGGAGTGGTTGTTGTGGGTAGAGCTGGTGGGTAGTTGGGTGGCCATTCATTGACATTTGGGTTATATTTTCTCCCATTGAGGGAATAGGTAACCACACTGGCAGTCAATGGGTGTACTGGCTAATATTGGTGTTTGTAATGTATATTAATGTTTATTGGGGGTAGAGGTGTGATTAAAGGGGATAGTTGTCCCAGGGTGTGTGGTTAGGCCTCTAGGGTGGGTAGTGGAAAGTGTTAACCCCTACATTACTAAGGTAATCAAGGTGCTACCCCCTCCCACAACCTTCCCGGTAGGCCTAACACCCACCCTGGGGCAACTACCCCTTTCACCTACCCCCTCTACTACCAATAAACCAGGTACTCTGGTTTAACCCCTTCATTACCTGTGGCTAGCCGCTAAGGTAATGAAGCTGCTTTTATTTTATTAACACAGTATTGTAAGAGAGCATCTCCAGAGCTTAACTGCATTAATTTCAGCCCCCTGCTTCCCGAGTTACAGGTTCTGGTATGGGGTACAGGGGCCTGTAACTCGGAATGCAGGGTGTCCCCGAGGCTGAAATGAATGTGGTTCAGCTCCGGAGACTCCTTGCTTCAATACTGTGTTATTAAAATAAAAAATATAAGCTGCGCAATCGCCTGTTAGAGGTGCGCAGGGAGAGTGGCTCCTCTTCCAGACTGATGCAGCCCGGTAGGATTCACAAAGCGGGAGTCCCATCCAGAAGCAGGGAGACCTGCTGTGTTAATCCTGACCAGCCTTTAGTCTCTTTACTGGGACTCCACGAGCACACGGGACTAGAAATGCGCCCATGGTGGATTTCATGAGGGCAGCGCGACCAACCATGAGCCTACATCGGTATGGGGAGCAGGGATTCTCCACCATGGTGTAGTGAGCCTGGTGTGTCACGACCCTAAGCCAGCTGTGGCACTAACAAATTACAAAAGCAAGACACATGCTAGAAGGTTACACAGACATGCAACTCTAACCCCAAAGAAACGGTAAAAGCAATAACAAGATCTGTAAAATTATTATTTCACGTAGCTCTGACATACAAAACAACGCCATGAAAATAATAAGTGTCGCCTATATTTAAAGATAAGCTATGGGTGTCACCAGACATATACAATTGAGAACTGCTAATGTAGAGTGTACAGGATCTCACTTAACAAGACTGGTTGCAGCTCCCCGTTTTCCACACTCCATATGCCCATGCAACAGTTGCTGTCCTTGCAGTGAATCTTTGAGGGTCCCAGCAGTACCCCGAAGTGGGACATGGTGAATCTGACTTGGGAAGAGGTGTTCTCATGCAGTGCGCACAATATGCCTTCTGGGCGGACAACTAAGGGGAGAGAAGGACACAGATTACACAGGCCCAGGGCCGCTGACAGGGGGGGACAGAAGGGACAGGTTTTCCCGGTGGCTGTGGAGGCCCGGCCGGTGCTGCATGTTGGGCCCGATCTCTGGCCAGGCCCGGCTGCAGGTCCTCTTGCGGCCGGACCCCAGGCTCTCCCTCAGCTGCAGGCCTCTATCCCTCTGTCCCACGACGAGCTTCTGAGGTTGCTGCGCCGGAAGTAAGCGTGGCCCAGCTTCCGGCGAGCACGCTGATGTCAGAAGCTCGGCGTGGGACAAAGGGATAGAGGCCTGCAGCTGAGGAGAGAACTTGCAGAGCCGGATGTCGGGCTCCCACAGCCACTGGACTCGGCCTGACCATCCACAAGGTAAGTCTGTTTTTTTGTATGTATTGGGGAGGGGTCTTTTTTAATATGTATTGGGATGGTGGGGGTCTTTTTAATATGTATTGGGGGGTGGGGTCTTTTTAATATGCATTGGGGGTTAAGGGTCTTTTTAAATATGCACTGGGGGGTGGGGGTGTATTTTTTCGTGTGGGGTGTATATTTTTATATGCATTGGGGGTGGGTGGTGTATTTTTTAATATGCATTGGGGGTGGGGGGGTGTATATTTTAATATGCATTGGGGGTGGGTGGTATATTTTTTAATATGCATTGGGGGTGGGGGGGTGTATATTTTAATATGCATTGGGGGTGGGTGGTATATTTTTTAATATGCATTAGGGGGTGGGGGTGTATATTTTAATATGCATTGGGGGTGGGGGGTGTATTTTTTAATATGCATTAGGGGGTGGGGGTGTATTTTTTAATATGCACTGGGGGCTGGGGGTGTTTTTGTAATACGTGTAACCTCCTTTCCCTATGCGAAACCGTGGGTGATTACACTTGCTGCTATTAGGCTTTGTCCCCGCTGGCGCTGAGCGCGCTCATGCTTAGAGCATGAGCGCCGGGTGTCCTGCAACTTGCGGGTGCGAGGAGGGCGGCGCATTGCGGGCTATCGAGCAAGCGGGAAAATTTAAAAAATGTGTTTAGTAAAGCGTCGAGCGTGTGTGCCCGCGCGCATCGCATGAGCGGGAACATGCATATATATATATATAGATATATATATGCATGGAACCGCGCCGAGCTCAGCGCCAGCGGGGACTCAGCCTTACCTGTGAGCCTCACAGAAGCCCAAAGCCTCTGCTCCTGGGGAGCTATATCTCGCGGTGCAGCGCCTCCACCTATGAGGATTCCAGCGTAGTCGGGATTTACTCCTCATAGGAACCAATAAACACTATCACAACCGGGTGTATGTATGTATGTATGTATGTATGTACAGTATGTATGTATGTATGTATGTACAGTATGTATGTATGTATGTATGTATGTATGTATGTATGTACAGTATGTATGTATGTACAGTATGTATGTACAGTATGTATGTATGTACAGTATGTATGTATGTATGTACAGTATGTATGTATGTATGTACAGTATGTATGTATGTATGTATGTATGTATGTATGTATGTATGTATGTACAGTATGTACAGTATGTATGTATGTATGTACAGTATGTATGTATGTACAGTATGTATGTATGTATGTACAGTATGTATGTATGTACAGTATGTATGTATGTATGTATGTACAGTATGTATGTATGTATGTATGTACAGTATGTATGTATGTACAGTATGTATGTATGTACAGTATGTATGTATGTATGTACAGTATGTATGTATGTATGTACAGTATGTATGTATGTACAGTATGTATGTATGTACAGTATGTATGTATGTATGTACAGTATGTATGTATGTACAGTATGTATGTATGTACAGTATGTATGTATGTATGTACAGTATGTATGTATGTACAGTATGTATGTATGTATGTATGTACAGTATGTATGTATGTACAGTATGTATGTATGTATGTACAGTATGTATGTATGTATGTACAGTATGTATGTATGTATGTATGTATGTACAGTATGTATGTATGTATGTATGTACAGTATGTATGTATGTATGTACAGTATGTATGTATGTATGTACAGTATGTACAGTATGTATGTGTGTATGTACAGTATGTATGTATGTACAGTATGTATGTATGTATGTACAGTATGTATGTATGTACAGTATGTATGTATGTATGTACAGTATGTATGTATGTATGTATGTATGTACAGTATGTATGTATGTATGTACAGTATGTATGTATGTATGTACAGTATGTATGTATGTATGTATGTATGTACAGTATGTATGTATGTATGTATGTATGTACAGTATGTATGTATGTACAGTATGTATGTATGTACAGTATGTATGTATGTATGTACAGTATGTATGTATGTATGTACAGTATGTATGTATGTATGTACAGTATGTATGTATGTATGTATGTACAGTATGTACAGTATGTATGTATGTATGTATGTACAGTATGTATGTATGTATGTATGTATGTATGTATGTACAGTATGTATGTATGTATGTACAGTATGTATGTATGTATGTACAGTATGTATGTATGTATGTACAGTATGTATGTACAGTATGTATGTATGTATGTATGTACAGTATGTATGTATGTATGTACAGTATGTATGTATGTATGTATGTATGTACAGTATGTATGTACAGTATGTATGTACAGTATGTACAGTATGTATGTATGTATGTATGTATGTATGTATGTACAGTATGTACAGTATGTATGAACAGTATGTATGTACAGTATGTATGTATGTAGAGATGTGAATGTGTTGACAAGTGATCTTTTTATTTGCTATATGCAATACGGTGGAGGTTTCTTAAAACGTGATGGTAAACCCTACAGTCTTGAAAATGCAAAGCCAGCAGTACAACCAACTTCCCACTGACGATACCCATTAACGCTGCAGTTCAGTCTTTTTTTAATTTATTTTTATAAATGTATTTTTTTACTTCAATAGTTTTATGTGTGCAATCTCTAATTACCTAAAGAACTGTATAGCTGCCAGTCAATTCGTTCTCCATGTATTGATAGGTCGAAATTTGGTGACATAATTAGTGAAGGGATCTGTTTATATTCTGCTTGTCAGTCAGTGGAAGCTCATGAATATTCATGAGCAGTCCTGCACTGACAAGTGCTAGAGGGAGGGCAGGGCTGACAAAGGGGTGTGCCAGGGCTTGTGACAGGACATGAAGGGGCAGTGCCTTAGCAAATGGCTGTTAAAATAGAATACAAGAAAATTGGTCTTTCAAAGTTGTTTTTTTTTAAACAGAAAATGCTAAAAGTATTTTTTCTTACTACAGAACTGATTTATTAAAAAAACACACATGCAGGATATTGACTGAACTGCAGCTTTAAGGTTGAAACATGTCTGTGAATGGTTTCTCTGGCTTTGCATCTGATTCCCATGATGTGCTTTAAAGCTGTGTGAACTGCGAGCATTGGCTTATATGGGCTCCATGTAACAATGGGTTTTCAGACAAAAGGTGACACATTGTGTGCTCATTTGCATGTCATTTCCCAGAATCCCTTGCTACAGTGGAAGAACTGTATGCTGGGGATAATGGTGAAAAGCAGGGTTGCAGACTGCCTAAGGCATGTGAATGTGCTCACAAGTGATCTTTTTATTTGTTATATGCAATACAGTGGAGGTTTCTTGTGTATACATATACACACACACACACATACACACACACACATACACTTTACTGGGTCCCCAGTATGGTTAATACAATAATAACACGGAAATGCAATAACAATAGTTACAGTAATGCTAATACACTGGGGTAATTATCCCCAAAAGTACTGATGATGCCCTGGGCACCTAGAACCCCGGTGTCCGCAGAACAGACCCACCATAAAGTGTGAGGTAGCGCTACCCCCTGTGAAGTGTAGGTACACGTTGGTAGCTTCCTGGTCAACAGTCCTGACCAGGGAACACTTGTGTAGCAGAGTTGGATCAGGTCACACGCAGTGAGCCTCCAACATAAATCACATGCGGTCTCGTCCGAAGGCCGCAGGTCGCCTCGTGGACCTCCATCCGATGGCGCGGTGGCGCGGGTTGCAGCTCTAATTGGGAGGGTCCCTATCTAGGGCCTTCCCTGCAATACTGCACTAAATAGTGATCAGGGCCTAACGGCAAAGTTCTGGCCTAGTCCATGGGCTTACTTGCTCCCTGGACGCGACCATCTTCCTAGCTGGCTTCTTCAGGACTGAAGCTATTCCCCCTGTCCCGCAGAGATCTGGTTCCCCAAAATGGCCGCTCCGACTCTCAAAATGGGCGCATGCTCCTCATTGACTGGAACGGCCCATTTGACCTCTTCCCACCCCAGGGCTTCTGGGAGTTGTAGTCCCACTTCGTTGCCTTCTCTGGTCAGTTAAAGGGGGACCCCGCTACATATGCATTGGGGTTTGGGGGTGTATTTTTTAAAATGCGGTGGGGGGTGTATTTTTGAAGTAAAACTACTTTAGCGGCACCTACCACATTAACATTTCCCTGGCAGTAAATTGCCTTGATGGTGACGGAAGTCCACAGCAGGAAGTGATGTCACTGCTGACAGAAAAGGCCATCAGCGACGTCAGTGTTGCCAGCTCCACCAGTCACCAGAGAGGAGGAACACACACACAAAATCTTCTGCGTTCCCGCAGTACCGCCGCCGGGAGGGGGGGGAAAGAGTGCTGAGCGCCGTCATCAGAGGGGGGGGAACGCTGAGCGCCGTCCTTAGAGGGGGAGGGGAACGCTGAGCGCGGTGTCCTCGGAGGGAGGAAGGGGGGGAGGGTGGAAGCGCAGAGCGCAGCTTCCTCAGAGGGGGGAAGGGGGAGGAGGGTGGAAGCGCTGAGCATGGTGTCCTCAGAGGGGGGGAAGGGGGAGGATTTCTGAGCGCGGTGTCCTCGGAGGGGGGGAGCGCAGAGCACACACACAGACTAACGCGCACGCACACACCGATTGACGTGCGCACACACACTGACTGACGCGCATGCACACACAGACGCACAAACACACACTGACGCGCGCGTGCACACACCAACTGATGCGCACAACACACACTGACGCGCACACACACGCACACTGACGCGCGCACACACACGGACTAACACGCACACACACACACGGACGGACCCACGCGCGTGCACACACACTAATGCGCGAGCGCGCGCACACACTCAGTGACGCACGCGAGCACACAAACACACTGACGTGTGCACACTCTCACTGACGTGCGCACACACTAGGAATTCACAGTTACTATAAATATAGAAGTGCAAATAGCTAAAACACGCGTTGTAAGTCAAACTTCTTTGTGTTATGAATTTTAATTAAAAACATCACCATGACAAATACAATTTCTGTGACAAAAGACAAAGACGTTTCACTTAAAATGCGCGTGCTCTGCACACACACTTTTTAAATATGCGGTGGGGTGTTTTATAATATGCACTGGGTGCTTGGGGGTGTATTTTTTAATATGTATTGGGGGTGGGTGTATTTTTATTATGTATTGGGGTGGGGTTATATATATTTAGGGGGTGGGTTATTTCGATATGTATTTTGTGGTGGGATTGAGTGAGTGGGGTAATTGACGGAAGGTGGGGTGAGTGAGAGGAGAGAAGGAGGGAGGGAGTCAGGAAAAGAGGGAGTAAGAGTGAAACGCAGGGGAGATAAATGCATGCGAGGTGAGAGGGGGGTGAGTGAGGAAGAGGGAGTGAGATGGAGGGGAGAGAAATACATGGGAAGAGGGTGGGAAATAGAGGGGGCTCGTGAGGTGTGAAATGGGCGTGGGGGGCTCGCAATACCGCCGAGGGGGGTGGGTGGACTTAACTCTAGTCCTGGGCCCCGGGAAATGTCAGCGGCCCTGCACACAACACCCACCATCCCCCATGCCCAGGCCGGCCCCTACCTGGCAGGATCACTGCAGAGGTGATCAGGAAAGTGCAGAGTATTTCTCTCCCGTAAGACATTCCCATCAGCTGCTGTACTTGTGAATTCCTGGCATTCGACTCCATCTGGTAATGTTTGTAGCTCTGTCTCTGGGTCCCGATGCCAAATTTTCTTTCACCTGCTTCCTTCTAAAGGTTTGAAAACACTGTATCAGTCTATATTCCTTCCTTCACCTCTCTCCCCATTCCATTACTCCTCATTTCTCTTTTTCGTTCCCCTCGTCTCTCACATTTCTTGACTCTGTCTCTGAAGCAGCAGGTGGGGGAGTTTCGTATGGGAGGAGAACATTCACACACATTCAAGGACATCAAACCCGGGGCGTATCTTGGCCATTGCGTTATGGGTGGGGGAGTGTTATTCTGGGAACGCAGCGTTAAGGAAGTTTGGACCCTCTCATCAGATGACAAAAAAAAATGGACATGCTGAAAAGTTCAGTTTATTTATTGTCCAACCTCTAGAGAAACTGTACACTGATTAAGGATTGATCCCCAGATTCTGCGTCCTCCAAACAATTTAAAAAAAAAAAACAACTTTACTTCCAAACCAAAGTATCTCCAACTGTGGATGACAGCTGCCCACCAACCTAACAAACTACCCAACATCAGTGAACCCCCCTCTCCCTCCCCAAACTTAAACAGGGTGTAGGGTTGCCAGGTGGCTTCTCCAAAAATACTGGACACAGGGGTGAAAGATGCGAAGCGCTTGAGGAAAGTCGGTGGGGAGGGATCTTGGGGTGCAGAGCCCTCCCCAAAACTTTTTTTTTAACGAAATAGAATATTAAATGGCGCAAATTGGTGCATACCTGGAGTGAAATTTAGAAAAAATTACTTAACGGTTATATGATTTATAAATAATTTACAGGCTCATGGCAAGCAATACTGATCTAAAAACGCACTACAAATAAAATTAATACAACTGGTTTCAAATGCAAAAAATCATAGTACAAAATTCTATTTCAAATGTTTTTTTTTTTTAATGTTAATGAAAACTTTACACTAACAGTGTCTCATCTTATTTATATGTATTTGGTAGGCTCCTAATCTCCCTAATCTCATATTGTGTAACTGTCCTGTCACAGTATATTTTCATTTCTATCTATGCTAATGTAAGATGCTGCTGTACAACACTCCCCTCTCATCCTCTCTCACCCAACCTCATCCTCTCCCCCCCTCTCCTCCCCAATTAAAATTCCTTACCTGGCCGTGGAGTTCCTCCTCAGTGGCAGTGGAAGTTTTCGGACGTCAGACCACCAGGGTTTGCTTCATCGTCGCCATCTGCTGCAGATGCCGCCCTGCTCTGCTGCCTGAGTCTGCTCCCAGCCGCCCGCGAGTCGTGCCCTCGTGCTGCCACCGCCATCACCAAGACCGGTGCCCATCAGAGAGGTAATATCGAACACATAGATGTCCGGTATTACCTCTAATTTTTTACTGGACAGTGTCCAAATACCGGTTAGTCCAATTCAACACTGAACACATGGCAACCCTAGCTGGATGACCCACCCACCTAACTAGCTGCCCCACCCACTGGATTAGTCTTTAAACTAAACTAGCTGCCCCTATCACTGGATTACCCACCAACCTGATTATCTAACCCTATCACTCGATGACCCCAACCTAACCAAACCACTCCCCTTCTCATATGACCCTGTTAGTTTACCCACAGTGAATAAGAAGGAAGTAGCACTCACGCTGAAATGATTGGTATACTGCCATGGCTGCGGTCCTAAAATGTGGACCTTTCTCAAAATGCGTCTACAGCTCTTGAAAAAGGTCCACATTTTAGGACCGAAACGTCAATCTGTGATTAAATTATCCTTTGCATGAGGACCGTACAAGTGCTGCATTTTTCTTCAGAAGAAAAATTAGACTAAAAGTCCAAAGAAATAGTGCGACAGGATATTAGGATATATCTCTCAATGTCAATAAACATGTAGATGATCTTGTTGAGTCAAGCAAAGTATTGTTATATGGGGAAAGAATATCTTCTTAAATCCAATGATCCGATGAATATGTAACCTCAATAATACTCAATGTGTGGGAAACAAACCTACAACAGGTAGTTTCAGGGATAATATGGACAGATTAAGCTGATTGAAGCTGGTCTGTCCGGTTCTCCTAACTACCAGTAGGTTGTACCACTAGGAGTAATGACAATGATAATAAAATGTTCATGATCAAGGATATTGAAGAATCAAAACCACATTGGGGTAGTACTCATTGCATGATGAGCTGATCTGTGCAGCATCTTGACTCCATAGCGTGCTCCCATCTGGTAAATAGTAGATGTAGAGGTCCCACGAGGGGTGATGGTGCACAGCATATAGTCACTTGGCGCCAAGAACGCGCAAAATGCATATAGTGAGTGAGTCCCCACCTTAGATTGATTGATACTGCCTGTTTTATACCATCTGATTGTGATTCCATCAGGGTTTGCTTATATCTACATCCTATAGCATAGGTTTATTAGGTGGACTCCACTCCTTAGCGATCATAGGTTGGTTTGATCGGTATGCTGTGTTAGTGACTGCACCTTGTTACATTGTACATTTCAGCATCACACTCCAAGGCAGCATAGAGATACTCTTACCATATTTGGGTTAAGGGTTGTGGGGTGCTTCTAACGTACATCCATTTATCTATTCAAGGATTATATGTATGGGGCTATATACCCCACCCCCACCCTACTACTCCAACCGCCTTCCATTTTAATAGGAATATTGTATTCTTTATTTCTTATGTATGTAGACTTTATCTTATGTGAGACTTAATAAAAGTTATGTTTTAATAGTCCCAGGAGTGCTTCAACAAATGAGCTTCTAGCTAGAAGGTATAGGTGACAAACACACCTCTCCTTCTAATTTTTTATAAAACTATCATATTTAGCTCATTGAATGCACCCAATGCCATTCTAGGCATTTGTGGACACCAGTATTCCAATCTTTTTTCATACTATTAGTGAGCAGTATATTTTTTCTGTGTTTTCATCTAATAAATTGGTTTTATTTTTACTCTTTTGTGCGGAGCTCTACATTTTTTCCATTTGCTGTGTGCCATCCCCTCTCGTGGGACCTCTACATCTGCATTCTTGTTCTCTTTCTTCATGGTGCTGGGCTCTCTGGTAGTCTTGAGGCCTCTGAACTCTCTTTTACCAGCCAGCCCAGGAGGGACTTACTGGCCTGTCTCACTCCCAGCTGGGAGGAGTAGCACACACCTCCTCTCCCTAGGAGGGATGGAAGGGAACTCCCTATAATTGGCACTTCCTCTCTGAGACTCTAGAAGGGGAGGGCACAATGTCTGTACCATGATTGGCTGTACACAGACCCCTGAGCCCCCACCACGTCAGTCACTCAGAGAGTCAGCATGAAGGGGGGTCAATTCCCCCAGGATAGCTACAGGCTGTGACAGGCTATCAGGACTTACATGACAGGAGGCAGAAAGGCAGTCTGGGCCAGCTAGGCTACACCCTCCCTTGGGTGGAAAATTCCATGCCCTCACTGGAACAAATTTGATGCACCATCCATCACTCTGGAGCCTGAAAGATAATAACAGGTTACTCATATGATGATACAACATTAACCAGAATACATACACGGACAGCAAGGACCCGAATCAACCACTGATTACAGCGATGATATACTACTTCTTCCAACATGAAGAATAGGGGTTACTACTTGTAATATTTGGGATCAGGATTTTTGATTATCCGTCCCTCAAAATCCTTTACCCACACAAAATATACCTTAGGGGCACCAGCCCTCCTGTTGGACTTCTACCCGGTCCATAAAAATACAGGTCCCTATCATCCATTCCCCCATGATGGTACATATGAGAGACTCGGTGATGAACGCCTTCATATTGGTTTTGGCCCTTAGATAGGCCAGCATGGCTTGCTTGAGCCAATCTCTATCTCCTGCATGATTGGCTCGTGTACATAGGGGAGGTCGTACCCATGAGACTGACGGTACCGGTTTCTTATTGCCCTGTCAGCTTGACTAAGCCTTTGTATTTTGCGGCCAGCTCCCTGGCCAGGTAAGACCCAAAATGTAGGTTCATTAGGGTCCACCTCCTGGTATAGAATGGAGGAGTCCTTAGATGTCCTAACACCTAAATGTATCTCTCCTAGCTGTTGACGTATGGCTTCAGCTGTATCCTCTGGGGAGTAGCGGCCTTCTCTCCACCAGTGATCCACTATGGGACCATCTACCAACAAGAACCTGGTTCTATCCATGCTGGTGACATAGCCGTGGAACATAGGGTCCCACCACTTAAGGGGTTCCCCGAACAAAAGTTCAGGCCAGGGGCTACTTGGCCTGGTACACACCTGGGAAGATACTCCTGAGGTATTAGACTGCTGAGATAGTGACCTGAAAGACTCCCTAAAAGACCTGAAAGATCCCCGAGACGTAGGCCTTTTGACACAGCTAGACACAAGTATATCACCCTCAGATTCATCAGAGTTACTATCCCCCCTCCCAAAAGACCAATCCCATATATCAGGGGATAACCCAAGGGACACATTATCACTTGGGAACCTGGATAGTACAAATGTGGAAGTGGTAGGGTCAATGGTAGTGACCTGAGCAGGGACAGGAGTGGGCAGTGCCGATGACTGGGGCCTAGCAATGTCCATGACCTGTCCATGTAGTGTGGGCTTACCCCTACCCCAAGGAGGTGGTATTGGGGCGGCATCAGGGATCCGGTGACCCCTTCCCTTGCTTTGGGCCACATAGCAGGGGGCATCGGCAGGTAACAGTCCCGGGCTCACCGCTGTTAGAGCTAGCAGCGGCTCAGTGGACTCAGTAGGCTCCGGGGACGCCATCTTGATGATGTCAGTCTGCAGCGACAGTCTCGCGAGGCCGCCGGGCAGGCTCGAGTTCGGCGGCGCGATGACTTCCCGTCCGGTTCAACCGGAAGTTTGTCACTCTGCGGCGCACGAACATGGCCCTGCGTGGCTGCTCCTCATCCGGATAGGCCGCAACTGGATCCTGTTGGGGGTAAGCAGTAGGAGTCTCACCCATCCGAAGGTAAGGGACAGCTTCTAGCTCCACAGGTTCCGCTACCGACAGCGCCTTTACCGCTCCGGCGTCCTCCTTGGGCGTGGGGCTCCTCCAGGGCTCCGGATGTACCATGGCCTTCTGGATAGACACCTCAGGAACAGGACGCCGCCGGCGACTGTAGGTAAGCAATGGTCTTTCCTCTGCAGGACTTGGACAGCTGGGCGCATCTTTTTCTGGGGCGGGGGAGGACACCTCAACCAGACCGTGATGTTGGGGCACCTCACCCTTCCTGGATACTATCAGCACGGGGCTTACGGGCCCCCACACTGCCAGGTGAGGCGCACCCAACACCCCCGGTGTAGTCGACTCACCCCCCCCAGTCATCGGGCACAGTTGATACCAGTTCCGGTCCTGGAACCATCAGCAACGGGAACACAGGGGTCGTCTCTGGCACCAGACCACGGCTGCATCCGGGCACGTTGTTTAGAGCCCAAGGGCGACCGACATCCTCCGCGGCATAAAGGTCAGGATAGGCCGCAGTAGATGAAGCGGCAGGCCAAGGGTAGGGACCGCAGTAGGACGTACCGTAGGACGACAAGGTAACCTCCAGGTCATCAGAAGCTCTGCTTGTAGCCATTGAGGTGGATTAGAAGAGAGGCTGTATAGTTGCTCTTCACTTGTGCTCAGCTCCGTGGAACTGAGATGGGTGCAGCAGGTTGCGGACTCCTCCCAGATCAAGTGCAGGCTCCTGATTGGCTGGTAGCTGGTGACTCCTCCCCTGGGTGAAATTAGAGGCAGGGCGGTGCAGATAGAAGGGTGACATGGCTCCGGCTGAGCCAGTCACTTTGAGGGGCGGTGCCAGGACTTGGCGCCAAAAGCTTGCAACTGAGGTTTGCAAAAAGGCTTGCATTTTTGCAACAAGTCCATGCGGTCCTGATTCCAAGTGAGAGAGCCATTTTGTAAGCACAAAACATGTTGTGGGCGCCATTTTGGAGCCCACAGTACTGAATGGATTAGGTACACAGGGTCCCTGGTGACGCCTCAGGGTCCAGTTACTCACATTTTAAACTGCAGCACAGTCCTGAAATAAAGGTGCACAAGGTCCCTCACTGTACACTGTAAGGGGCTCGTATGGGGTTTACGCTCCCGGGATAAATTTCCCACCGGGTGCGCCCCCAACTTGCACAGTACGTCGTGCATGGTGCACGGGTTACCCCAGAGCCTGAAAGGTCCCGTCCCTTAAACAGTCTGTGTGCATTGGTACCTAAGGGTCCTCACGGAACACTGTGAAGGCCCGGGCCCATCTTCCAGTTGTTGATGAAGGGTAACAACGCTCTCTGGTAACATACCCTCGGGGGGTCGCCCCAATACCCTCGGGGGGGTCGCCCCAACATTGCACAGTACATTGTGCACAGGTACCCAGGGTTCCTCACAGTGCGGGGTAAGGGTTGTCCTGGCCCTGTCTTGGATACGATGAAGGGTAACAGCACTCCCTGGTAACATACCATCAGGGGGTAACTCCAACAAAATTCTGTCTTGGGTAAGGGTCTATGCAGCCCCTTCCCTGGTGTCGCCTCAGAGAGAGACTCCCCCCCCCCTTCCTTAACACGAAATGGGTGCCAGGGGTCCCTGGGGTAACAACAGGAGCCCGGTCCCGACCTCTTTTACTATCTGCTGCTTGCCAGTGTAAAGTCCTTTAAAAGTCTGCCCTGTTGCTGCCAGCTCAGTAGTGCCTCCAATTGTAACACTGTTTCCCCCCTCTCTGAAAGATGTACAGGTGTTTGTGGTGCGGTCATACCTGTGAGTGTCCGGGAGAGCTGAATGGTCCGCGAAGGTGTGTCGAACAGGACAGGCTTTTGGTCATCTTTAGTCTTCAATCATGGGTGTCAGCGCCTCCAGCTCCGGTGGGCTCCAGGATTTCCAGAAACAGTCCCTACCAGAACAGACTTCTTGAACACCCCTGCCTAATAGACTGTAGACTCAGGCAGGGGTATATAAAACAAAGGGCTTTATTTGGGCAGTCACTGCAGATGGAATACAGCAGATGCAGATGGATGTTAGAGGGTTCCAGGCCTCTGGATGGTGCTGTGCTCTCTGGTAGTCTTGAGGCATCTGAACTCCCTTTTACCAGCCAGCCCAGGAGGGACTGACTGGCATGTCTCACACCCAGCCGGGAGGAGCAGCACATACCTCCTCTCCCTAGGAGGGATGGAAGAGAACTCCCTATAATTTGGCACTTCCTCTCCGAGACGCCAGAAGGGGGGGGCACAAGGTCTGTATTATGATTGACTGTATACAGACCCTGAGTCACTACCACTTCTGTCACTCAGAGAGTCAGCATGAAAGGGAGGGGGCGTCATGCCCCCAGGATAGCCTGCCACAGCCTGTAGCTATCAGGACTTACATGACAGGAGGCAGAAAGGCAGTCTGGGCCAGCCAGGCTACATACAGTAATAAGGCTTCGGCGCTGCATGCGCGCCTGCCAGGCTGGCCGCGCGTGCAGCTGTGATCCCCGGTCTGTGCAGAGCTGCAGGGGGAAAGACCAGGGGGGGGAAAGGGGGAGGGGGCGAGGCGGGTGCGGCCATGACATCAAACAGCAGGTTCGCCCTCATTGGCTGAACTGCCGGGGGGTGTAGCCAGCGCTCCATCGCCAGTTCTGAAGACAATTTTAGGCCGAGGTCATGGTGTGGCGTGGGCACGCGCCCCCGCGCGCACTCCTGCAGCCCCAGCGATGTGTGCGCTAGCTGAAGGAGATTGGCCGAGGCGATCGGGAGCGTGGTGGGGCGAACGTGTCATGGAGCTGCTTCGTCCTCATTGGCTGAACCTGCTCACATGATGCCGACATCACGCGACTGCAGCCCGAAATTTCAATTTCAGTTGTGGCTGCAAAATGTAGCAGTATCAACGCGGGCACTTGAGGAACTACCATAGGGAATCAGGCAAGAGTCCCGGAAGTGCGCGCAGGCACAAGTGCTCGCACGTAGCGACGCCGCCACCATGAGGGCGGCCTGTCTTCAGAAAAATCTGGACGCGCAACGCAGCAGCCAAGGCAGCAAGTGGGCACGGCCCCATTGAGGGGCGGTTCTTGTCCCTGCAGTGCACGCCATAGCGCACCGGGGACCTAGCCTAACATGCTGTCTGACCCCAAGGCTTAAACAGCATAGAACATTAACTAGACCATCTCATTCTAACATACATTCCAGGACACTCTGCTACCCAAAGAGTTGACAGGATCTTTCTCCTTTCTGTAGTCCTGCGGAGAAACACTTAACTATTTCCTGTGTAGGACATGTACCCCACCCTCCGGAAGATAGTTGCGGCTACAGGTGTCAGTGGTGCACACACCTGTGAGGGTCCAGGAGAGCTGAGCTGTCTGCGATGGAATGGAGACCAGGACAGGCTTTTGGTGTCATCTGATGTTCTTTCTCTGGTGATCAGCGCCTCCAGCTTCAGTGGACTCCAGGGTTTCTGGAGGCAGTCCCCACCGCAGCAATAATATACACTCCTGCCCAACAGACTGGAAACTCAGGCAGGGGTATTTAGAACAGAAAGGTTTATTGAGCTGTCACTGCAGATGGTTCAATACAGTTGATGCAGGGTCTCAGAGGATTCCAGGCCTCAAGCTTAGGGGAGCGCAAACTTTTCCTGCTGCACCCCCGTCTGGCCTGCTCAGGATTCGCGTCCCCCCCCTCCTACCTGCTGCCGCGTCAGATGACGCTCCGGGGTCAAGTGACATCAGGTCATGTGACCCACGGCATCATTTGACACCTGTGACATCACATCACATGACCCCGCTGCGTCATTTGACGCTGCATTGTCATGGAGACACGTCACAACGTCTGAATCCCGGTAAGTTTTCTTGTTGCAGAGCCTGAGGCCTCACGCGATCCCCCGGCATTTAATTTAAACCTCTGCAATCTCCCCTCCCCCTGGGGGTCGCACACCTGCTCTAGATGGTGCTGGCTCTTCCATAATTCAAGGCCTCTGATCTTCCTGTAACTAGCCAGCCATGAGGGCATGGCTGGCCTCTCACTCCCAGCCAGGAGGAGATGGCTCGCACACCTCCACTCTCTTGGAAGGGTGGGAGAGCACTCCTAAATTTGGCACTGCCCCTCTGAGGAAACAGAATGGAAGGGCTCATGGTCTGTACAAGGTCTGTACCCTGATAGGCTGCACACAGACCATGAGTCACCACCACAACTGCTGTCACTCAGAGAGGAGCATGAGGGGGGTCAATTACCCACAGGATAGCCTGTCACAGCCTAGACGGCTAAGGACTTATGTGACAGGGGGGAAAGAGAGGCAGGGTGGGCTAACCATGTTACACCTGCAAAGCATTTTATATATACATTGCAACCCTTGCCGAAAGTTAATGACAGAGACACTTTTCAACCCCTGTGCTGACTCGGGACAGTGTGAGGAAGAAGGGGCAGCTAATGGCACCATATGTATCAAAGCAAAAATCTTATTGAAATCAATGGGGTTTGTTTTCTTTAATATGGTGCGGTTCTTTTGTCCAATGAGTGCTTCCTATTTGCGCCAGTACATAGACCCCTATCCGTTTAAAACTCCCATTACACACGCCCTGAATAGATTGATACACTGTCACCTACCTCTTACTAAACAAATCTGCAGAGCATTGCTCCGGTAGCCTTCTTGTCACTAATAAGGCTTGCAGAATATTGCTCCGTGTGCATTCCTCTAGAAAATTAGGACTGCAAATCTTTTGCCTTTAAGATTGAGGTCCGCAGATTATTGAGATGATTGCTTTATTAATCCTTAAACACTGCTCCCGAACGACCTCCTCCGTCACTAAACTAATCAGCAGTGAGTCAATATCTTCCCTGTACAAGTCTACTACACAGTCTGGTGCTGCCACCCGGTGGCCATTCTGCAAACTGCAGGCGAGGCGGAGAGATAAGAGCAAGCTGGTTGTTGACTACAGAGCCAGCTGATGACAATGACCTGCACTGCCTCCCCCTGGGACGGGTGTATAAGTATATCCAGATCACACAACGCCCAATCTGTCGGGTGTATTGCAGACAGGATGCCTGAGGTCCAGGTGATGTCATGAAATAGCTAACACCACGTTATTTGCATCATACCTAAAAGCTATCATAATAAGCGTGAGAACTTCTCTATCGGCTAAAACAATGTTTGTTGCCTTTTTAGTTCTGTGTAACTTTTTCTGTCTAGTGTGGCTCAGTGTAAGTCTTTTAACCCTTTTACTTCCCCATGGCAGAGAAAGGGTTAAATATGTATTGTGACTTTCTGGAGGCCCAGCTTACCCTCTGTCAACAGCTTATACCTGTTTAAGGCATATTGATTGATTTATTTTTAAATTGACTTTCTGTATTATACATTTATAGTGTAAATATTGAATAACTTTTTTGAAATATTAAATATATGGGGGTATAGATATTGGGGGGGGGGGGGGGGGGCTTGCATTAACAGTCTTTGTAAATTTAAGTGCGCTAGGCGGACCTGCTATTCTCTTTAATTGCAGGGGTGCTCAACTCCAGTCTTCAAGCTGCCCCTGACCTGTTGGGGTTTGAGGACTGGAGTTGCCCACCGCTGCTATAGCGGGAATCTGTTTAACGTCTGACCAGCAGCAGACTGATCTTGTATGAGCATGCGGGAGTAAAAACCTGGACTGGTTGGCTTTAGTAACCTTGTTAAGATGGAGAATTGCGCAGTGTGCCTTTTGTGAGCATAAAATCTGGTCATTTCACCAATGAAATAGATGGTCAACATTTGGGACGTCAACTAGTGATTTTGCGTATTATTGATTTTGTCCCTGGAGGCTGACGTCTGTGAATAAGTATTTGAAGTGTTAGTGGCCTACTGTGGCCTCTTCAATATCAAACTGGCTAATAAGTTGATGGTGAGCCTGGGAAGCCCTAAAATTCCTGTGTAGAATCCGAATTATCTACAACCATATTTTCCGCTTATATTTTTCCTCCATCTTTTTCTCTCCAGCTCGCATTCTCGCAGCTGTTCGCTGAAGACTCTGATGATGAAAATAACAGAACATTCCTGGGATTCAGCGATAATGACCTGCAAGCAGAGGTGTGTGTGTGTGACCTTGGGTTTAGGAACTAGGAACAGGCTTAAAGCGGCAATACCCCACGTATTCTGAGAAGGCAATATTGGGACATTCTGGTGTATGTCATAAAATGAGTATTTTATTTTTTTAATTAGGATTCATCACGGTAACTTCTGTTTACGTGGTATGTGAGCGCTAGTGGACATTAAAAAAAAAAGTGTACACACACGTGCCACTAAGTGAAGGTAAAGGTGATCCTGAATTATGGTGGTCTGTAGAATAAAATAAAGATCACCAGACATGGACAATAACGTATATTACTCCTGTATGTCAGTCACAATGCCCTGTGACCTTGGGCATGCTATGTTATCTTCTGCCTCATGCAGTAAAACTACATTGTAAGCTCAGGGAAGAGACGCCTTGTGCCTGCACAATTATATGTACAGTGCTGAATACACTCGGGGCTATTGAAGACAAAAAATCTGTATTAAACTATATCTTCCATTTATCTGCACAAGCTTTATCTCAGTCAGAAGTAGAGATGAGAGAGACTTAACCCCTTAGTAGCCTGCGGGTCAGCTAGCCATGTGTTTTCATGACTGGCTGACCAAAAAAGGCTACAAAGGGGTGAATATAAACCTAACACACCCCTAGGCCACCTTAGTGGGTAGAAAAGAATTGCCAAGACCTTTTTAAAGCAACAAAGAACTAGTCACCGGAGACTGCTCTTCAGTCAACTGAGGATCCATTGCTTCTGGGCTGGATTTATTGTTCTTGCTTGATATTTGCATTTTTTTTATTTTTTGGATTTTTATTGTCCATTGGGCTACTTTTTTTTTAAAATTCTTTTTTTATTATTTATTAATGGTTGGGCATCGGCCTTTTATTGGAATTATCTGCTGGTGCCCCTGACGATGAGTAGGCTGGCCTTCATCCCAGCAAGCATAAATAATACTATTTTTATGTAATTTTTTTTAATTTATTATTTTAAATTTAATTGGGGTGTTCTTGACAGCCACATTGGCAATGTAGGCCCACATTGAGGGCTTCGATAGACAGTGAAAATGGATGGATTAGAACTGGGGGGGTGAGAATTTTCTGGGGGGGGGGGCACAGTGGTTGCAGAGGCCATGCACACTTCCCCAAGGTTTTACATGAAATGCCCAGGGATCGGATGAGCCCTCTGCAACTCCAAGTTACCTTTATTCTACTGGCTTCAGGACTCTTGTCCATGGCAATGCAGTGTCAAATGATGCCACAACAAGGTAAGGGGGGGGGCTGCAATCACAGGGGAGGCAAGGCTGGGGGTGCAGCAACAAAAGTTTGTGCTTCCTGGATTAGAAGGCAAGAGTTTTCATTGGGGTATATGTATGTGTCAATATCCCTATTGGCCACATTTTGGCTAATTAAGCTATTGTCCCATTACAGTTGGGGGTGGGAAAGGGGGGTAGTTGCCCTGGGGTGATTAGTCTTCCTGGGGGGGGGAGGGGTTAACCCCTGGGTTACCTTGGCTGTTGGTAAAGCAAGGCTGTGCTTTACTATCCCCTAAGGGGAGGTGGTAGTAGGTAGTGTAATTGCATGCTTATATCCCCCTTTGTAGCCCTTTTTGGTCAGCTAGTCCTGACTAGTTGACCTGTGGGCTACTAAGGGGTTAATATATACTGTAATGTATTTCAGGTTAACTTATGTATGAAAAATTGAGTAGCGCCACTTGTGAACAGTGTTATATATATCAATGTAAATAAAATTATACGTACTAATACTTGTGAAAGTGCAAAAAAAAAATTAATCTAAAGAAATATTTTGTGCCATCAACAGTGATAATACACGTATAAAACTTAAAAATAATACATATAAATGAAACAAAGCATATGCAGAAAGTCCAACCCTTAGTTGAGTCCTGAATAGTTCAAAATAGGGACAAGTTGTAAGTCCAGGGATCCAAGGCTGCTCTCAGATGGAAAAACCAATTCCAGCATAAATCTATAGAAACGAGAACAGAGCGCATGTCCCATAGTGTAAAAAAGTACATTTAATATAAAAAGGAAGGACAAGGGGATTAAGAACACTCACAAAAGTAATAGAATATCAAGCGATTTGTGATATAGTCACCATCCTGGATCACACCAACAGATCGATATCCTCTCCGGTCCACCTTTAGCAACTTCTAGTGGACAAGTAATTACGTACCCTGACACGTTTCGTCACAATACAGTGACTTTTTCAAAGGGAGGCACTGTATTGTGACGAAACGCGTCAGGGTACATAACTGCGACATTACGTTTTCACGCAAGTGCGCGCTTTACGGCCGGAGCGTGCATGGAGCTGGATTGAGGCTGTAATACTCGGAGATCGCATTACAAGCAGAGACACGGTTACCTGTTCACTAGAAGTTGCTAAAGGTGGACTGGAGAGGATATCGATCTGTTGGTGTGATCCAGGATGGTGATACCTTGTTGGTGGTGATTATATCACAAATCGCTTGATATTCTATTACTTTTGTGAGTGTTCTTAATCCCCTTGTCCTTCCTTTTTATATTAAATGTACTTTTTTACACTATGGGACGTTCTCTCTCTCTCTCTCTCTCTCTCTCTCTCTCTCAACACTTTTTTTATTATTATTTGAAGCAAGGGAGTCTCTAGTGCTGAACCCCCATTAACTTCTGCTTTGGACAACCCCTGCTTCTTGAGATACACACCTTCTTAGGTGCCACTGGTATCTCTGTGATTTAAATGTCTGAGACGAAGTGACGGTGAAAGAAAGGCGCTAGACACTAAAAGTGATCACTAACTGTGACCATAAACAATAAATGGCAATATGCTCTTGTGAAAAATAGTGACACTTATTGTGCATATAACAGTGACAAATTATATAAACGTTGTAACTCCCTGCTCAGACCCACTGGTGGGGTTTGCCTTCACTCTTCCCCAAAATGTAGAAATTGCTTCACAAAATCCAGGGGGAGCATGTAGGGAGAAAAACAACAATCTAAGTGTAGACAATCGTAATAGGTGAATACATTTCTATGTAATCTTGGCTCTACTCACAAGATGTCAGTGGTTTAAGGGCAACAGTAAAATGTGGTGGAAGTATTTCTCAGGTGTCAGGAGGCCTTGGCTATTGATATGGAGTACATCCTCTCCTGACACCTGAGAAATACTTCCGCCGCGTTTTACTGTTGTTGCCCTTAAACCACTGACATCTTGTGAGTAGGCTGCACAGAAGAGCCAAGATTACATAGAAATGTATTCACCTATTACTATTGTCTACACTTAAATTGTTGTTTTTTCTCCCTACGTTCTCCCCCTGGATTTAAATGCTAGATATTTAATCTGAGATACCGGCACCCCCTACGGAGGACATTTTCATCCTTTTCATTGATTACTGAAAATAAAGAAATGGAACTGAAATAAAATAAATAACTTGTTCGAGTGACGACAGAGTTCAACCTATGCTAAATTTAGATAACTGATAATTTGGCCTATATTTGTACTTGCCATATATTGATCCAGAGGAAAGCAAACACAAACCCCAGTGAAATATCTAGTTTCATAATGTCTTTTCTAAGGAGTGGTGCCTGAAATTGTACTCCATATTCAAGGTGTTCATATTTTTCTGTCTCCCTTTGCAGCTCATAGGATTCATGTCTCCCTAGTTTGGCTGCCTGTTATTTTCCCTGTCCGAGCTGCTAGCATGTGAAAGGCAACATTATCAATACATATATGTTTACACAGCCCTAGTCGGTGTTGGTTGCCCTAGCAACCTCCTTTTCTCCTAGCTGAGTGGGCTATTCCAACCCCCCTTGTCACTGATCACAGTTAGTCTGTCCCTGAGACTATTCCTGTTAACCAGATTCCCGCACGCTTCCTTTTCATTCCTGACACTGGCAGAGTGAGTACCCTTCTATGCTTTACTCCTATTGGCAAGGCCATTTCCTTTTTACCTGCTCCTATTACAAAGCACCCATAGAGAAGCACTCTCACAACACCATATCATCCACAAGTGCCTGTATATGATTTATGATTGTCCAATAGTGAAGAAAATATAACAGGACTTGGTGTGCTTTGGAAAGGAGGCTGAGTTAAAGCTAACTGGAGCTATTCACACATCATACGTGACCCTGGTTCCAGGAAAGTCTTACTAATGCTTTTATAAAGGGGCATAATTATGTTTGCGTCCCTTCCATTGCCCGTTTAATGCAAGATAAGATCTTGTTTGCCTTTGCTGCTACTGCATGACTTTGGGCACTATTACTAAGCCTGCTGTCTACAAGCACTCCTAAATCTTCTCCAAGGATTCCCCTAATTTATCCCCATTTAATTTGTATGTCGCTTATTTATTCTTGTTCCCCCAAATGCATAACCTTGCATTTATCTATATTAAACCGCATCTGTAATTTACCTTCCAAAGTTTCCAGTCTATCCAAATCACTGCTTCACACGGCACATGCACATTTTATTCACCTAGACCGAGCTAGTATGTCGCTTTGATGTGGCGCATCTAGTGGCATCAGTGGTGCTGCAGTAGTTACCGGGAGTGTTTGGCTAATACATGTGGGTAGCTAACACATAGCGGACAATGCAGGAGTATTGATGTTTCCATCCACCCCTGGCGTCATAAACGGCTGATATAATCTGGCGGTGACTTCACTGGAGACTCCACAGAGACAGTTAGATCCGGGCAAGAGGGCGTTCCCCATAGACGATTGGTTTGTGAAATACTGACGGGGAAGGAGCCAGCAGATTGGTGAAAATGGTAACATGTACCAAAAACATGCCCTGCTTTGACCAAGTTTGAATTCTGTACAGTACATGCAATACTTGCCACGTGTAATATGTTTATACTGAGTTGTGCGCTGTCCTTTTCATACATTCTACAAGATGCTGAGCCATCTTCTCTGACTAGCGGCAGTCTCACATTTTGTATGAGGTTGCCTATTTACTTGGTTACTTTCATCACTTTATTGCCCAAGGTTTTTGGGTGCAGTGTTGAATGACTATCCTAGTTTATTCACGTTCTATATAGTTATACTTGGTAATTTTAATACACAATCTGCTGTGCAGGTTTTATATTTATATTCCTATATAATATATATTATACAAACCAGACAGTCTTTCACAAATATAATTCTCTTCCCTGGAATCCAGACTGCTCCACGCAGAAGTTACACACGGCTTACTTCACATCATGTTGTACATTGTCAAGGGGACATGCATTTCCATAACCATTGCTGAACTTTGCATCATTTGCAGGCACTTCTACAGGCATCTGCTGAGGGGTGCAATTCCATCAGGGTTCCCATCTACACATCAATAAAATCTAGCTGTCTTCCTTGGCAACCTGGCGTGCCTTCCTATTCCAAAGTTGGCCTTAGGGCAACCTTGATAGTGACAGTTCAGGGGATCCCCATCTGAGAACCTGCCCCACACACTCCCTCAGTGTACTGTTATGACCTTGCCATCACATGCTTAGGTGGCCCTATCTAATTGGGGGCACTTTCCATAACTAGCAACACAATAAAAGTGACTTGACATCTTAAACACAGTTACACACTTGCTAGACCAGGACTACATGCAGACTGAGGCCCCCTCCTGTTTCTCCTGGAGTCCTGCTGATGTTGTAATGGCACTCCTGGGGTCTGAGGCCCAACCCCTTATACCTCCATCTTTATACCACCTGGTGAACTCAGAGGTCAGCATAGTTACCTGGGAGTGGTTGGGCTCCTCGCCATCTCATCCCACCCTTGTTACTGGGCAAAACAGGGGTGGACTCTTTCTAGAATAGGGGCAGAGCTAAATCTTCATTTGGCTGAGTTGCAACAATATTTTAAAGGTCCTTGCTTTGCAACAACTCACCAGACATTAACCCCTTGTATTGTTTATTTAGCCACATTGGTTTAGATGTGTTTCTTTTATATTTATTACCCAAGGGTATATACTAAGTGAGCTTTTCTAACAATGTATTAAAGACTGTCCGTTTATCTTCCACATTTCCCTGTTCCCTTTATTTGTAATGCTAATCTCATTGCCCCAGTCTGGATAATTAAAATCACCCATAAGGGCACCACTCCTTAGAAAAGACCATTATGGAACTAGACAGCGCAGAGAAGAGATGCTGAATTATAAAGGGGTGGATAATCTGATTTATGAGGGGAGGCTAGCTAAATTAGACACCTTTTCTAATGTAAAAGAATCTAAGAGGGGAATATGATAACTATATACAAATATATTCGGGAACAGTACAGGGAGCTTTCAAAAGAACTATTCATCCCACGGGCAGTACAAACAACACGGGGTCATCCCTTAAGGTTGGAGGGAAAGGGGATTTCACCAGCAACAAAGGAAAGGGTTCTTTACAGTAAGGGCAGTTAGTGTGGAATTCATTACCCATGGAGACGGTGATGGCGGATAAAATAGATATCTTGATAAAAGTTTGGATGTATTTTTGGAAAGGTATACAGGGATATACCAAATAAGTATACATGGGAAGGATGTTGATCCAGGGAGTAATCTGATTGCCATTATTTGGAGTCGGTAAGGAATTTATTTTTCCCCTTATGAGAATTGGATATTTCACAGGGGTTTTGTTTGCCTTTCTCTCTGGCACAATATACTGTAAGTGTACAGATATAGGACAAAGTATCTCTCCTCTAAATTTAGCATAGGTTGAACTCGATGGACTGGTGTGGGGGTTATTTTTCTTTTCCCCCTTAACCAATGGAGAGGGGGAAAAAAAAACCAGGTGCAACATGACACAGGCCCTGGACATGTGAGCTTGTTTTTCCTCTGCAAAGCACAGAATTTAACCTTCCTGTGCCAACACTGAATTTAGTGCAACCTATTATACTTTACAGCATACACAAGACCTTGCCTAGTGGCACTTGGACTACTGGAGTGCTACTTTCTGCCCCTGCTTTGCCTATTCTGTGTACCAATGGAGTAGGTAGTGTTCTTTACATCAGGCTCTTGCATTACCACTGTTCTGCTCTTGAGAAAAATATTACGAGGGTTTGCCATGGTGCACACAGTATGACGGGTCTGTGCTGCCATCCATTCTAGATGTAATCTTTCTCCTTGTAGGATTCATGGTACGTGAAGCCACCAGTTTTGGCGCAGAAGCGAGGCAACAAGTTCTCCCTCCGCGTGGCACTGAAACCGTCCCACGTCTCCTCCACGAGCAGTGACGAGTCTGCAAAGGAACATGACACCTCTTCATCTCCTGTGCCGGTGGCACCACCAGAGGTCAAAAACAAGCCATCCGACTCTGAGGATGATCAGCCAAGTGACTTCTTACAAAGGAGAGCTAAGAACATCCGTGATAACAAAGCCATGGTCTGTTATGCTGCGAGTATACACTGCACTATGCACATTAGTAGGCTACATGCACCCTTCTAAGCTTTAGTGTCACAACTTAACCTCATTGGTTAGCAATGTTGCAGGCCCCTCGAGCAGGGAAGGGGTTAAAATGCACATGTAATCTACCAGGATTTTACAAATGAATGTGAAATAAATGCCTAAAAGCTCTACCTTGAGACAGCCATATTTAAAAAAGAATAATTTAAATTGCACAAAAACCTGTTGCAATTCAGAGGCTTATAGAAGATTTATTCATTTAAACAAAAGTAGGGTTGACATCTCTTCAAATTATCTGGGTAACACTACCAATGCTGGGATGTTAGATGTATGAGTGCTATGAGGGGAGCTAAAACCAACTAACCATCAGTCACCGAGCCATTTGTGAGAATGTTGAGGTGGAGCATCACTAGAGGAGGCAGCCAAGATTTGTCATGTTACATGTAACAGTAGAAGTATCAGCTGCTGAAGTGCTTTGATATTCAATACCAATCCCTGTGCTCGAGGAATTACACGCGTCCTTTTACCAGATAAAACAGCAGGTGAATAAAGTATGGAGGGGAAATGGTCAGGTCTCCTCTGTCCAAGAAGCAGAAGCCAAACAGGAAAACACTTCAGTCTTCTAGTCTTAATGTGGCAGATTGCTGGCTAGTGGCAGGAGAACAATATACCAACCATTTTAGGTGGTGGATTCACCAAATCCATTAACTTTTTTTATTATTATTATTATTTTTTTTTTTTTTTTTACGGCTGTATTTTTATGAAGGGAGGTTTTTTTAAAAGGCTTATTACATTTTTATTTTTTTGTCAAAGCATAGTTATTCTGGAATAGTGTCACTGGTATGGTTTATTGCCTTGTGTGACATCTGCCACCCCTTAACTGTTTCTTTAATCCACAGCTGGCCAAACTTATAGCTGATTTGGAGAAGCTCCCGGGAAACCTTTCAATCGCTGAGGTGGGCAGCAATGCACAGGTAAGCAAAGAGGGCCGGGCATAGTCTCTCACAATCCCTGGTACCCGGCTGCAACATGCAGTTTATTTGTTGGTGACCATGTCTGGCTTGTGTGATTTTCATTTTTATTTTATCTCCACTGAGCATGAGACACTTACGTCTGGTTTGTAGGAGTGCTCAGTGTTTCATGTTCTGCTCTTTTTTGGAGATATTGCACCCGTGCCTGGTGAACACAGCAAATTGGGGTCTCTTGGCTCACTTAAGGTGCCTTCCTAAACTGCTCGGAACCCATATGATCTCGAATGTTTTTTCTTCATCATATTGGTTTCCGTCTCGTGCTCGGAGGCTTCTTGTGGCCACTACCTGCACTGAATCCTAATATTCCCCTGGCCAGAAAGCGGCATGGTGTGTCCTATTGAACCTTGCTCATGCTACAGAAGATTGCCCGCCATTGCTACTTGACTGTCCAGATCCTGTTGACCTCACCCTGTGTTAAAAGCTTCATGATGCGGTCTGTGGGCTGCAGTGCCGTGTACATTGTATGACTTGATTCATCTCTGGTTTCTGTACAGAAGTCTTGGAGGGGCCCTCGGTCTTCTCTAAACCAGCAGCCAGTGAGGAAGAACCCAGAGCGTGCCAGTCGGCGCCTGACCCGCTCCATGGGAGGCGTGGCGCCCCCGTCCCCTGAGAGGACCAGGAGGCAGCAGCTGATGCGCAGTCTGCAGGATGATCTACTGGCCGAGGACGTGAGACCTTTGTGGGGCAGAGATGAGTGGGCCACAGTTTGTGTGTAGGAGGAAAGTGTTGGGAGCAAATAGGCACCTGACACAGCTCTCCTATCCACTCCTATTTAAATAGCAATGCCTCCAAGAGCAGGAGTGCACTAAAGATGGTTGCTTTAGTACATTGATTCCCAACTCCGGTCCAAATAGCCCCAACAGGTCACGTTTTTAAGGCTCTCTGCTTCAGCACCGGTAGCTGTCATTTTGATTGAGCCGCCTGTGCTGAAACGGGGATATCCTTAACCTGACCTGTTTGGGGTATTAGAGTTGGGAATCGCTGCTTGTCGTTGTTTACATGAAATCTCTCTAGTCCAGCGGTGAGAAATAAGTAGCTGACAAACTGGAATTGAGCAGACTCTAAGAAACTGAAATTGGATACCAGGGGGTACAAAACTCTTGGATTTTGGTGTTTTTTTTTTTTTTTT
Source organism: Ascaphus truei (assembly GCF_040206685.1). Classification (NCBI taxonomy): domain Eukaryota; kingdom Metazoa; phylum Chordata; class Amphibia; order Anura; family Ascaphidae; genus Ascaphus; species Ascaphus truei. The sequence continues at coordinate 347,208,916 of NC_134485.1, forward strand.
TCCCCTCCCATTCTTCACATTAAAACTACATTTTATAGGTTACTTTGACCACTGGCTATAACACCAACTTGGGCTACCAGAAATTAAAGACTTTGATTAGTTACTGGCGTTTTATGAAGGTAGCTTAACTATGGAGTGCCTCTTTACCACAGTCATGCTGGGCTCCCACTCTACACTGGTTAAAAAGTAGAGAAATAAGTATTGAACAGGGTTTTTTGGTCTCTGTACAAAGTGCAGGCACATCATAAAGTCACACTGCTAATTAGCTAAAATAGTTATTTTTTACCCAGGAGGCCTGTGCTGGGGGTGAAGCCATAAACATGCTGAACTCTTTTTCTGCTAGAGGGGTTTATGACGCAAAAAGGCTAAAGTGGTAAACATACATTTTGCCCCCTTGCTCAGGAAGAGACTCCAAGGAGACGCCGCGCCCCTCGTCCCAGCGCTCTCGCTGTCCCCCATGTGGTGTGTCCAGTGGATGAGATAACAGAGGACGACCTAAAAAATGTTGCAGATTCCGTGAAGGATAAAGTCTACAACAGTGTCCATGTGAGCCGCTTCTCCCCTCTCCTGCCGGAAACTCGCTGATCTCTCTGACTGCTCCTGGAATCTCACAAACCTGCCCCCTTTTCAATCTGTTTTACAGGGCAACATTAGGGGAGTGAGGGAGAGGAAGGGGAGAACCTGAATTGGGGATGAGCTTCCAATCCCTCTAGTCCTTCAGTCATAGATGACACCAGAAAAAAAAGAAAAAAAAATCTACTGTTAGATAGACTATAGACAATTCTGCATTTGCTCTAATTTGTATTGCTTTAGCAAGTCTACCCATTTTGAGATTGTGATGCAGTTTTGGAAAGGGTGCATCCTGACTCAGTGTTCTCTTTTTATTAAATTACATTTTAAATCCGGGCATTGAAATTAAATGCCAACATGGAGGACCTCAATTAATGGTTTCCTGTATCTCCTTGGTCAGAAGGTGGCCACTTTGGATTTGTGGTGTCACTGATGGGGATCATCCTAGTGTCTATTACAAAGGAATCTTCCTTCCCCTTAAGTAATGTAACATTTCTGCTGTATGAAATCTGTATTGCATAATTGGCTCTAGCAGTGAGCTCTGCTTGGTACGGAGACAGCCTCTCCAACCCAAATATTCTCTCCACGTCATACCCTGCTCTTTGCCCCCAATTTGGTTTCTCTAGGGTTCCACCTGCCATCAATGTCGCCAGAAGACTGTGGACACAAAGACAAACTGCCGCAATGTGAGGTGTCAGGGCATCCGGGGGCAGTTCTGTGGTCCTTGTCTGCGGAACAGATACGGGGAAGATGTGAGGAAAGCGCTGCTGGACCCTGTGAGTAAGACACGGGATAAACATTCACAGGAGAATTAGTTTGCGGCTCCATGATGTGAAGGGGCTCGGGTGACCTTTCCCTTCCCATATAATCAGCCATTTGTCCTTATGACTTGTTACTGTACATTGGTGTGGCACCAAAAAGTTGAATAATGAACACAATATAAAAACTAATCGGGGTTGCCACTTGCATGGTCTTTCCACCAGAGCATGGTCATTGGCTCCTGCTAATGAGGATCTGTTACTTTAGCTCTACTATTTGGGTCTGTATGTATTCTGCAGCACCATATTAATACCAGGGAGCACTCTTATTGAGTCGCTGTATACTTCAGCAAAGGGCAGCCCAATCAGAATGACACCCGGCAAACACTTACTCCAAATCTTGGAAAACTCATCTTTTCCCCCTGTCTGTCTTGAACTTTTAAAACTTTGCGTGTACTGCAGATTCCTGTATCCTCTCCGTTATATCCTGTCTCTACCAATGCTATTAATACGTTGGTGGCATTGGTAGCAGGAGAACGGAATTCTTTTCGAGAAGGGAGCACATCTCTTTAGACGAGTTCGTTTTTGTATTCTATTGGTTTCCCTCTAATATCCTTACACTTCGCCCACTGCCTCAGCACATACTTTAGAGTAGACCTGATTGCATTATAGGATAAGATCATAAAGAGATGTTGACGGATTGTTTTTACCATGCTACCGCCTTACTGTACAACTAGGAGTGGCACTGCCCCCCCTGCAGAGAGATCTGTAACTGCAGCTTCTGTCGCCAGCGGGATGGCCGCTGTGCCACCGGGATCCTCTTCCCTCTAGCACGTTACCACGGTTTTGGTGATGTTCATTCTTATCTGAAAAGGTGAGTTACCTCTGCTGCTAGCCCTGCACTGACCTCCTGTGTGACGCACACATCTGTAACTTAATGCAGTAGCTCGTGGTAACCAAATGCTGATCACAGCTCTGCAATTGTCCTCTGCTAACTGTGTATTGATCTCCATGGGCCAGGCAGCTCTGCAATTAACAGATGGAGTCGGCCCTGTGTAATAACAAATCTCTACCATTGCTCTTGCTTTAGCCTCTGTTGCTACAGTACTTGCTCGTCCTCTTCCCACACTCCACTGTTACTAAAATATTTCTCCTCAGCTTGCGGTCTAGTACAAATGATGATGACGAAGAAGAAGATGTTTGATGTTTCCAAAATCTGCAATTCCAGAAGAGGGATGCCAAGGCAAAATTACCCCAAATGTATCCCATATTAACATGTGGAGTTTCAGGCACTTAAATTAACTATTTATAACTTTGTTTGTATTGACACCTGCTGTTAACTTTGGTTTTAGGTTTTAAAACTAATAAAATTGTTAATGTTGTATGTGGTCTGTATTATTATTATTATTATTATTATTATTATTATTTTTTTTTCTTAACCTTTTCACAATGTGTTATTAGTTATTTGTAGAGCACCAGCATATTCCACTGTGCAGTACAATGGAGGTAGAGCTGGGCCCAGTGGCTGTAGGGTGCCTGACTGGCGGCGTACCAAATTGGACCTGGCTGCCGGTCCACTCATTGCCGCCAGGCCCTGGCTCTCCACAGCTGCGGCCCTCCCTCCATGGACACTAACATTGTCCCATGCCAAGTTTCTGATGTCAGCAAGTTGGGCTCAGCTTACAGTGCGTGTTGGCATCAGGCTCGGCCTGGGAAATCTGTCTGCGACAATGGGGTGGCGCAGTAGTTGCATAAACAGAATGACATCCAAAGGAGTAAGGGGCATAATTGAAACACAATGTACAAGTCTCTGCTCTATTGTAGACTGATTATATACCTAGATGATACTGAGGGTAGGGGGCGATGGACTGGATTTTTTGATGTCTGTCTCTGAGGTGAGTTTTCTGGGAGCTCTTTAAATTCTGAAAGCTTGGGGGGGAGTCAGAGGGTGTGTGTGGTAGGGAACAAACATGGGTGGGGGGAGATCTTTCAAGGAGGAAGGTCGAGAAAAGAGGAGACATGTTATGGGCAGAGTGGATGGTGACCTAGGAGTATTTAGAGATGAGAATGAGCTTGGCGTCTGGAACAGGATAATTTGAGAGCTTTTTGTGTAAGAGCTAGGATTTTATTTCTAGAGTCTCTAGGAAGCCAGTGTATGGATTTGTGGAGTGGTAAGTGTGGTTTCAGTATATTGTATGGACGGGGTGCCCTGTCTGCGGGGGAATGCTAACTAGAAGGTTGGAGTCATCTAGGCTGGGCATAGAGTGGATTAAGATTGGGGTTGTCTTGAGGGGGCACAGGGTGTTTTCTATGGATAGTTCATAGATTGAGGTGGCTGAGGGACTGAAAGTGAGGAAGGACAGTGGTGTCGGAGATGAAACCCATCCATGGCAGCAGGCTTGTGGTGTTAACATTAACTGTGGGAGAGTTTGGGTGTAGGGTTAAATTTAAATGGGGTGTTGTTCAACAGGGTTTGACCAGACACAATCAGGGGTTGTAATATACACGACAGAACACACGTTAATAAGATAACATTTATTATAATGGGGTCACAACCATTTTTAGCTGGACAGCAGGGTGCTGTCAGAGCTGACTTTACCTGTTGGGCAAAGTCTGGGTACAGACCAATGTTTGGGGGGCAAGGGTAACTGGCAACAAAAGTCTGACCTGTTATATTGGATGTCTTTAGACCCCGAGACTGGACAAGTGACTTGTGGATACTGGCTATATAAACACACTAGTAATGTGTCTGAGCTACCCTGTTTTATAGTAACTGGTCTCCATTCACAAAACATGTAAGAACCAGTGCTGGTCAATCAGGGTTCCCTTTAATTTTTTACCAGTCAGAAAGCAGAAGGGTTGAGAAATGGTCCAATCAGAACTGGGGCAGAGCAATGTGAGGTGCAGCCCACAGGGAAGGGACAATGAGTGCTGGGGAAAAAAATGGATCATTGGCCTGCTGCATGAAACCAGTTTCAGTCTCCAGGTGCTCTCAACCCCAATGATGTGCTGACTCCAAACCGCCGCGAGATTTCCTTGCAACCCGTAAGTGTGAGAGACGCGAGACGGGAACCCTCCAGGGTATCGAGTGAGGAGACGGCTTCGGAACCTCTGTCGGCGGCATAGATCATGGAGATCAAACTGCTTTATTTACTTTGGAACCATGTGGACGGGTGAACGAAGGGTTAACCCACCAGACGCTCCCGAAGTAGAATAGTAGCTGAATGTTGCTTAGTAATACAGTCTTAGAGCAGGTCACGGCAAACTTCAAGCAAGTGAGTATGAGAGTCTCTCCCAGCAACTGGCT